>NW_010247604.1:16066-16959 GCF_000690775.1 Eurypyga helias
GATTTCACTGAGAAGTTCCCATGCTATTTTGGCAACCTTTTCAAACACTAAATTTACTTTAAAATATATCCCTGCCCCTTACTCCCAAAGAAAATGTCAGCTGAGAGTTAAAAAAAAGTCTCAACCCAAACTGCTGGCAGTCAGGAAGTGTAAAAGCGACAGGGATGACTCATATCACGTACATCAGGCACACTGAAAACAGAAGACATGAACAGCAAAATAGGAAGATGAGTGTCTTGTGGTCTATTTGAAGTGCTTTAAATCTGTCGTTTATAAAACAGCAGGTGGGAATAGGTGTCTGGAAATAACTAGCCAATAGATAAAATGCTAAGGGATTCCCTCCCCCTGGCCCCAGTCATCTATCGCTTCAAGGATAAAATACAGCTATTTTGGTACAGAGGTCCACAAAAACCGCCAATAAAAAGTTCCAAAGTTCAAACCATTAAGAAGATGAAGTGGCTGCCAACCCTCCCCTGGACATTGGAAGTTTTTCTTCTCCAGGCAAATACTAAACTGCTTGCCGATCACCGCGCAATTTCCCCACCCCCCTGGTCAGGCAAATGCCCACAACAGTGGTATTTATTCCACTTTTGTCCTGAGAAAGAATGGCAGATCTAGGTTTTGGGGGCAGGTCTTAGAGAAACATGCATTGGCCAGTTACAGAGTAGGCAGAGCTCTGGAGGCAATGCTGAACCACAGGAAAACACCATATGAAGCAATACTAAGGCTCTCCACCTTGTCTGCTCTTCCCACTGCAGATTAAAGAGAAAATACCATAATTTACCAATTCCTTGGAGGTTTGTGGTTAGTGGTGTCCCCTAGGGACAGAAAACAGAAGACACCACTCCCTACTGCCCCCCTCCCCCTCAACATACGGGTGCAAAGTATATCCA
>NW_010247605.1:0-1409 GCF_000690775.1 Eurypyga helias
GCTTTTGCCTCCTACAGCAGTCCTGGTACCAAGATTATTCCTGTAGGCCCATTGACTGAGAAAAGTCTGTGACTGGGCCCTTGAGGACTTTGGCTTGTTAGAGCATGGGCAGGGAGTCGGCTGGGGCACACCCCATCATGGGGCTGACCATCACGGCAGTCTTTGTAGCCCATTGAGCAGTCTCTCCCAGAAATTCTCAGTGCCCAACCAGCCCCATTCAAGACAGAATTTTTAGAGGGGACAGAGCCCTCGGTCTAGTTTGTGTGTTTTCTCCACTCCTCTATGCTTATTTTTTGCCTAAATTGTACGTGTTCGTGATGATTTCACAGGTTTCGTTTCTTTGTACTTGGTGTTTCTGTGTCAAGAGAAGAATCTGTTTTCAGTACGAGGTCTGGAAATACAGTAGCTGTTTCTGAGCTTTGTAGCCAGTGGAATCTCATTAATTGTTTTCCTTTCCACTTTTTTCGTGTTTTACAACTGGCTATTGCAATTTCACAGAAATCGTGACATCAATACCTTTCATCTTTGTATCAGGGAATTTGTGCACACCAGACTCTTGTGGAATGAATTTGGCTACATGTGTTGCTTTATACAGCACGTTTACCTGCCAGTGCCAATATGGATTCTACTATAGCAACAAGGATTGTCACAGAGGTGAGTTGCAGAAGGGCAATCTATATTTTTCGTTACTTCACAGGTGACTGTTCAGGTGAAGTTTTCTTCCCATATCCCTTGTTCTCATGTTATAGCTGAAAACTTAATCAGTCTGGGAAAGTGACTGCTGAATAATGCCTTGCTTTGCAGTCAGCCACAGCTACCATGACCTAGATTATTATCTCACAAAACAGTAACAGCAAAAGAGGTTAATGTGCTAGGAAAAGAAGGTGAGTTCTGTGTCAGGGACGTTGGAGATTAAAATGAGTGAAAAGCCAGAAAAAAATGCAAATGTAAACCTGACGTCAATATTAATGACGAGGATTTTAAAAGGCCCAAACCCATGAAGACGTCTGAATAACAACCTTGATTTTACCTGTTGCTAAACACTCATCACAGTCCTGTTGAAATGCATCTCTGAGATGCTGCTGAAGGCCAAGGGTGTGGACATACGGAGTTCCTTATTTAAGTGCCAGCAAGCAAGATTCTCAAATTTACTTGTGAGCCTGAAGAAGCAGGTAGACACTGAATCACTCTCTCAGATATGGTCAACCATGTTAGCTGCTTATTGGCTGCAAATATGGATTCCTTAATATACTTATTTTCTCACTAAATGCTGTAACACCTCAGATGGAGTCTTTTGTTAGCTTCAGGCCAGTTTAACCTTTTTCGGTTTCATAGTCTGGCCAGTTTTGTTGAGGCCAGGACCCTGCCTGCTTCTTCCCAAGTAGCCAGAGTATGTCCCTGTCATGGTT
>NW_010247606.1:0-300 GCF_000690775.1 Eurypyga helias
AGCCCACCCCCACGGTGTCCCACGGTGCCCCTCCCTCACTCACGTCTCGCAGCAGCCCACGCCAATGGGGTGCAGGCAGGGGCAGAGCAGGCAGTTGGTGCTCAGCCACGACTCCCCAAGGGAGAACTGCTTCCCCTCGTACTCGCAGGGAGCTGCAAAGGAAAGGCAGGGCCACAAAGATGATCAGAGGGCTGGAGCACCTCTCCTATGATGAAAGGCTGCCAGAATTGGGCTTGTTCAGCCTGGAGAAGAGAAGGCTCCGAGGAGACCTCATTGCAGCTTTCCAGTATCTGAAGGGGG
>NW_010247606.1:348-1911 GCF_000690775.1 Eurypyga helias
TAATAAAAAACTGAAGGGATGCTTATGAATCAGACTTAAATGTCCCAAGTGGCTGAGCCTTTTGCCTGTACTGTTGGGAGTTAAGACACTCAGAGAAAGAAACCAGCAGTACATGTACTTACTTTCATCATTAAGAAGTTGGATGAGGTTTGGAGCAACCTGGTCTAGTGCAAGGTGTCCCTGCCCATGGCAGGGGGGTTGGAAATGGATGGGCTTTAATGTCCCTTCCAACCCAAACCATTCCATGATTCTATGATTCTATGAAAGGGGGTGGGCACACATGGGCCTGTGCCGGGGGTGTGGGAGAGCCTCCTCGGTACCCCTCAAGGAGGATTCTGGGCAATGCCATGACCTCCCACCTGCCCCATGGTACCAAAGATACTTGGTGGCCTCTCCACGAAGGTGTGGGATGCCAAGGGCCATGCTCCCATCCATCCTCCCCTGACCGTCCCCTACAGCTCTCCCCACTGGCCAGAGGCGAGTGGCTCATGCTGCCCTCAAGAGGGCATACCCAGCACCCCTCAGGGCTTGAGCATCTGCAGCCCTGGAAGGAGGCAGCAGAGGGAAGACAGGCAACCCTCTTCCCTCAGCTGTGAGTCCCGCGCTGTCAGCTCCAGCCAGGCTCCTGCCAGGATCTCTTGGTGGCCCAGCGAGCTGTTTCTCAGCCAGAGCCCTGGGGAGCTGTTCTGTGGTTTATAGACTGCTCCTTCCACTCATCACTGGCCCACGACTGCGCTCCTGAGCTCAGCACGGTCCCTTCCGCGCTCCGCAGGTACCCAGGGCAGAGACCCCGGTGCCTGGAGGAGGCAGAGGCCTCCTCTTCCCGTTGGTGTCTTCCCGGCTGACCTCCCCACTTACCTTTAGCCTGAAAGTAGCATTTGGCCTGGGAGCCCGGCAGCTGGAGGAGGAGGGAGAGCAGCAGGCAAAGCTTGCCCCAAGCACACCCCATCTTCTGTGCTCGCATGGCCACGGCTGGCGTTGAGCTGGGCTTCTTCACCGAGGTTGCCTTGCTTCTCTACCGCCTTTCCTCCTTTCCCGTCTCTCTCTCTCTGCGCCTTTTAATGCGCTTCCCCTGATCCCAACAAGAGATATTTATAAAGTTCAGCTTTACGACCCTGGCCACCAGCTGTGCCCCACTGGAAAAGTAGTAAAACTCATTTCCTGATTTGAAAGGCATGAAAACAAGAGGTAGGATCAAGATTTTTAACAAGCTGTGAAAAGCTGATTCATGCCCTCCAGAAATGTCTCCAGTTGGAAGCCCCGGTGGGTGCAAGGCTCCGCAGCGAGGGGAGATCCAAGGGACCCCAGCGGGATTGCCCTCGGCAGGGTGGTGAGCGCGCAAGCGGCAAGCGTGGGAGACCCTGGCCCCTGACCAGAAGAGCTCCAGGCTCCCCTCTGATTGCGCTGAGCCGACTGATCCTTCATCGCGGCCAAGGCTTTGGGAGCATCCCATCTTGTAGGGGGACTGGAGCGGCATAGGCGGACGTGGGATGCAACGGCACCGTCCTCGGCAGGGATGGAGATGCTCGCAACCGGCTTCTGGGTACCACAGCACAGAGTTTC
>NW_010247606.1:2522-5408 GCF_000690775.1 Eurypyga helias
GCGGGGCCGTCAGCACGGCCGTGGTGGTAGCAGTAGCAAATGTGGGTCATCTGCCCCTGCGTTAAGCTCCCTGCTTTCTGACAGTTTGGGATAGGTTTACACCCTGACGCGTGAGGCTTAATATCCCTTCCAGAATTTGTGTTGGCATCCGCTATTATAGCTGGATATTTTTGTTATCCCCATAAATGCCCAATCCCTTCTAGAATCCTGCTAAATTTTGGCCTGCGCATTTTCCTGTGGCAGTCTAATTAAGCATGGAGGGAAAAAAAACCACTGCTTCCTTTTATCCGCTTTGGATTCACCACCTTCGGATTTGAAAGCATGGTCCCTTCGCACTGCCGCTCTGGGCCCCCTCGCTGTCCCATCGCATCCCCATCCTGCATCTCGTGCACCGAGGGAGCATCCCCAGCACCACATCCTCTCTGCCCCTCGGAGAGCTAGCCCAGCCCTCTCGCAGGGCTCTGAATGATGCTGTGCATCCCCCCCAGGGAGGCTGACGGGATGGCAGCGAGGGTGGGCTTGGTTGGGAAAGGCTGATAACAAATCAGAGGAGCTCAGGGCACCCGTGAATAACGTGCCAGCTGCTGGGTCCTGAGCCGTGAGGGTGCCGTGTATCCGTGAGAAATGAAAACTCGCCCGTTGGTGCGGAGTTGTTACTATATAAGGAGGATAAAAGCGTTCGTCGTCAGAGCAGTAAATGAATATTCCTATTGTGTGTTTGGAAAAAGAAATCTGGCAGGCCGGTAACCACAATGAAATCATCCATCATGGTTTCATCACCGGGTGCAGCGGACGTTAAACAAAAGCGGTGGGTTTCATTTGGAGGCCCGCATGATTTGGCTGGGCCGCCAGCAGGGCACGGAAAATCTGGGGTGAGAGCATCTCGCGGCTGTGTGGAGGGGCACTGCCCCTGCTCCATCCAGGAGGCACTACCAGGTTTTTTTTAGCCATCCCAGTTTCCCAAAGAGAGGATTAAGGCTCCCAGCCCACTGGTGGCCTTCGGGTGTTTCACCAGTTTGCTGGTTCAGTGCAGAGGAAGAGGAAAAGGGGTCAAAAACACCTCTTGGCACGTTGCAGAGGGACACGAGCAGCGCAGCACCCTACACGCTGTGGCTGTGTGTTGGGGAACGGGGCTGGTGGTCCCCCGAGCCTGTCGGTCCCGCTCTTACCCCTTTGGCTTCTTCTTCCCCCCCAGCACACACCCCCTTGGGGTGTCCAGAGCATTTCGATCCAGCTTGTACAGGAGCAGGCTTGGAGCTTGGAAAGCAGCAGCTGGAGTTGGTCTCAGTGGTCGAGAGTTTCAGCTAAAAAAAAAGATAGCTGGACGAGCTGACACCCTCTCCGACTACACTAGTCGGTACATCCCGGAGGCTGTTTCGCCCCAGAGAGAAGAGGGGGCAGCTGGTTTTAGTGCTCTCAACTCGGAGGTGCAACTGAGACCCAGGGAAGAGCCACAGCAGGGATGTAGGGCCTGGAAGAAGTGCTTTACTGAAAGTTCAGTCACTTTAGTTTATCAGGCAGAGGCCAACAACAGGGACTGGGAACTGGCTGCATGTCCAGGCATGGCGATGGGGAGCAGTCACCACCCTTGAGCACCCCGAGACCCCGCAGGAGGTCAGATCCGTGCCCCTGCTTGGGTCCAGCTGCTCCTGCCTGGCCTGGTTCTCGGATTGTAGCTGTGCCAGAGGAGCGCTGTGCACTGAGGGCACAGCATTGCTGCCCTCCTCTCCCCGCAAATGCGGGGTGCTCTGTCTGCGGAGATGCTGCTCAAGCACCCGCTGCTGGAGGACAGGACCCTGCGGATGGGCAGGGGAGAGCACCCAAGCTGGCGGGTGCTGGGATGGGGCAAGAGCAGCCCACCCCAGCCCCGCAGGAGTCACAGGGGTAATAAAGGATGCTGGACAAGTTGCCATCGGCAGGATCCAGGAGTGTTATAAAACCTGAATCTCCTGAGCCTTCAGCTGGGAGTGCAGCTGCAGAGCAGGAAGCAAACAGGATCCCGGCTGGCATTGTGAAAGCAAACACCATAAATCCGAGGAAGTGCTGCGATTGCTGTTTTAGGCACTGGGGAGCTTGGCTCCTGCTCCCCACAAGCGCTTTATTTTCTCTCTAAACAGCAAAAAAACCCAAACCCACAACCCCAACTTATCACTGGGCCGAGCTGCCCCAGCTGGATCCTTGTGCTGCCTTGGGCCTGGGATCTCCTTCCCAGCACCCTGAAGATGCTTCAAGCCCCAAAGATGCCGGGGCAGGATGCCGGAAGATGCCAGCTCCGAGCCGTGTCCACTCACCTGAACGCTCAATGCTCACCCCAGGAAGAGGTGAGCGGAGCGGTCAGAGAGAGCTGGGCAACCAGGACACGGGAAGGGGGACAGGAAGGGACCAACTGCTACCCAGGGAATGACAGATCCATCCTTCCTCCCACAGCTGGTAAGCTGAACAGGACAGGTCCTGGAGGCTGGAACTGCAGGTGGGAACAGAACCAACTGGGGATGAAGTGAAGGGGACATCATGAAAACCTCGATGTCACCTTACTCTGCAGCTGGGCTGCCACTGGATGGAGCTCGATGCTGCTGGAGGAGTGCTGGCATGTCCCACATGTCCCACGGGGTCCCTGGCCTCAGCACCCACACCCAACCCTCCTCACAGGGAAGAGCCATTTCCACCCCACAGGCTGGCGCAGTGTATTTCAGGGGCCTTCAAGCCCAGGTCGGATGGTATCTGGGCGTCCCCATCCGCAGGATAGGGTCTGCTGTGGGGTGGTGTTTGTAGGTCCCCAGCCATGGGATGGGATCTGCTGTGGGATGGTGTCTGGGGGTCCCCAGCCTTGGGACAGGGTCTCTAATGGGATGGTGTCTGTGGGTCCCCAGCTGTGGGATGGGGTCT
>NW_010247606.1:5585-5814 GCF_000690775.1 Eurypyga helias
CCCTGAGTGGGTGTCTCCTCCCTGCAGCTGGTGGCAGGCAGGGCTCTGTGGTCTGGGAAGCCCCACTCCACAGGTCCCTCGGGCTCCCTTGCTGTTGCTCTCATGGTCTCATCCTCCCTTGCTTCCCCCCATTCTCCATCCTTCTCCATCACTCTCTGGCACTCTCCCGGGCCATTTATCCCTGCTGTGGCTGTTCTGTGGTGGGGCAAGTTTTGGCACCCGCGGGGTA
>NW_010247606.1:5840-6626 GCF_000690775.1 Eurypyga helias
CCCGGGCCATTTATCCCTGCGGTGGCTGTTCTGTGCTGGGCCAAGTTTTGGCACCAGTGGGTTAGCCACGCACATCCACTGTCCTCAGCCCTGGCAGGGTGCTGGCACCCACCCTGGCACCCTGGCACCCTAGTTGTACTGCTGCCCATACCTCTGCCTGGGCTCCCCTCGAGGGAAAGATGCCAGGAGGTGGGGGGTGTTTAGGAAAACAGGCCTTGGCACTCGCTGGCCATCCCAGGAAAATAAAAACATCCGGGCGGGCAGCCGCGCAGCGAGTGCGAGAAGCCGGCACTCCATAAATCCCCTGGAGCAGGTGCTTTGTAGTCGGCACAAGGAAATGAGCACATTATTCAGCTCGGCTTAAACCCCGAAACGTTTCCTGCCCTGTGAGTCAGAAATAACCCTGGGAGATCATTCCTGGGCCACGCAGGAGCCGCATTGGCCAAGAAAGTGCCACACACCTGTCAGGCCCAGGGACTGCTGGGGAGGGCAGGGGTCTGGGCACCCTGCGATAGAGAGGCCGTCCACAGTAGCTCTCCCATGGAGAGGACTTTGCCACAGCAGTGCCGTGCCACAAGCACTGACCCCAGCATGCAACTGCTCTGGGACATGCGGGGGAGCCCCTGGGGACTCCCAGACCTGTCCTGGGCACGAGGCTTCAGTAGGATACAGGGACAGGGAGAGCCCTAGGAGACGCTGTGGCTTTCTGGGTCCTGGGTGGATTCTGCAGATCTTCTCCAGCCTCTCTCTGGGATCAGAAGAGAATCATACAATCACAGAATGGTT
>NW_010247607.1:0-2881 GCF_000690775.1 Eurypyga helias
CGTCTCCGCTGGGTCCGTGTGACGTTTTTCCCGTCTCAGCTGGTTCATCCAGCTCTGCTCTGCCAACGGCCTGGTATGAATCGCAGAGCAGAGGCATCGTTTTCCCTCCCTGTCAGCAGGGATTTTGCCTGGGTACGTAGGTCAGGATTGGCCCTTTTCATCCCATTGTCTGTTCTGTCTTTCAGTCTTCACAGAATCTGGTGTTTCTCCTGACTCTTTTGAAAGATTCTATTTGCGCCTCTTCCCCTCCGCGCGGCCCTGGCATTGTGGCTTCTCCCCGTTATCTGCCTGGTGTTAGAGACAAGGCGCTGGGCAATGTTTTATACGTGATCCAGAAGTTCCTTCAGCCTTTGGGCCGTTGCTCCGATCGCCTTCTGGATTTATCAGACAGCTGCTTCCATTACACCACTCACATTTTCAATAATAATAGTCTGGATCTCTTCACATATCAAAACTTACTCCCACTGGAAATCAATCACCCGGCAGACGGGAGACAAGGAGGATGGCAGCGAATTGCTTGCCAGCTTCCTTTCACTGGAAAAGCTGGTGAAAGCAGGGAAAATATAAATGACTTGTCAAAGGCAGCTTAAAGAGAGAAACTGAGAATACAATTATGGCTGCACAGGAGCAAGGCGTTGGCGCAGGTGCGCTGCGGCGAGGGCGTGTACGGAGAAGATGTGCAGGTACGTGGCCTTAGAGCACCTCCCAGTGTCCCTGCCCATGGCAGGGGGTGGGACTGGATGAGCTTTGAGGTCCCTTCCCACCCAAACCGTTCTGGGATCCCATGATTCTATGACACTGGGCTGCAGCCTGGAGACTGGTGTTGGTGCCCCAGTAGCCACCTCCCGGGTCTCTGGCCCAGAGAGCAAGGGGGCAGACAAGAGGGTCCAAAGGAGGGACGAGAGGGCCATGAAGATGATCAAGGTGCTGGACAAGCTGCTCTATGAGGAAAGATGGAGGGAGTTGGGTCCCTTCTCCCTGGAGAGGAGAAGGCTCCGGGGGCACCTCATTACTTCAAGGGTGGCTCCAAAGAGGATGGAGGCTCTCTCTTCACAAGGAGCCACATGGGACAAGGGGCAGTGGGTACCGGCTGCACTGGGAGAGGTTCCATCTCAGTATAAGAAAGAAATTTCCTATGGTGGGAACACCCTTCCACAGGAACAACCTCCCCAGGGATGTGGTGGGGTCCCCATCGCTGGAGGTTTTCAACACGTGGCTGGACAGGGTGCTGGAAAACCTCCTCCAGGCTCCCTTCCCATGGAAGGTCAGGGCAGATGATGTTCTCAGATCCCTTCCCACCTGGGCCGCTCTACGATCCTGTGAGCCATAGAAAATAGGGATGTAAAGATACCAGGGGATTAGTTGTTACTGAACAAGAACTCTGATCAAATATGGTGGTTACCAAAATGAATGAAGGTGCCTCATAGCGTGTTTTTCTAAGTAATTTCAGTTTTTAAAAATAACAATGAAAATAAACATTGAGAAGGGCAATCATTGTGACAAGAAATGACAAATGACCGAGACAGGACAAATATGAGCATAAACCCCAGTACTTTTGGTGGGTGTTCACCATGGCAGTACCGCAGCAGTGCAGAGCCTGGGGTTTGGCTCCGTTCGCTGTCATCAGCCCCTCAGGACGGAAGCGATCCGTGTGCCCCCGCATCCTGCCGTGCCTGCGCTCCAGCGAGGAGCCAGCGCTTCTCCTGGCTCCTGGGCCTGCAGGGTGTTGGAGGGATGCAGAGGGTGAGGGATGGTGCTGTCCCACGGGACTGCAGCTGACCGGAGCAGGAGCCCTCGGGGTGGCAGCCCCCCCTCCCCACTCGTGGCCGTCTCTCCCTGGGCGCGTGATCCCCTCCCTCATCCCATCGCCTTGTCCAGTAGTTTCTGTGCTGTCAAAGCTCTCCCGTGCTCCTTCTCTCCCAACCTCATGTCCACCCTCGCAATGCTCAGTGTGGGTCTGCCGCTAAACAGCTCTGACTTACGCATAAAGAGTTGAAACCTTGCACAGTTAATATTTTAATTAATCTTTACACAAGGCTTTTTTTTTTTTAATTCCTGCTTTCCTCTCCCTGCCTTGAGCCACCTTTGTAAGGTGTTCACTGACTTTCTCTGCTGTCACTTGTGTGCCGAGTCTAGCTCCACACCCTGTGCAGAGGTCACCTTCAAACAGTCCCTGCTGAAAGCCACATTCACCGTGTGTGATTCCTGCCATTGCTCCGTTCTCTCCTGGAAGGGCCAGCGCATGTTGTGCTGCATCGCCCGTCCCTTCTGACGACCCCCTCTTGCACGAAGGACCTGGCTCCCTTTCTCTGGGTCCTAACTGGCAACACTGGGAAACAGCCGCAGGCTTTCCACTGGGGAAAGGGGCTGGGAGCCAGCGGATGCCCGTGGCTGTCGAGGCTGGATGGTTGAGGATTCTGTTTGATGCTTCTGCCACGAACGTCAAAATGGGCCAGTCAAGCTGCTGGGTAGCTGGATGTCTCTTCCCTGTGTGTGAGCTCAGTGCTGGTCTCCCAGAACAGACCTCCCCAACACCGGTAACTTGGGGGAGATCAGGCTGAGGACTTTGCCCGTACAGACAGACGTGGAGCTATAAAAATGGAAGTGCGGGGCCGTTAGGACGGTGTAAAGCAGCTTCAGATGTGCCTCCTGAGCTGGAGCAGCTGAGGAGCCCTCAGGCTTCCATCACCATCATGAAACCTCTGATTCATGCAAAAGCCGCCTAATTACGGAGTCAGCAGCCTTTAGCTTTGTAGCTGTGGCCTCCAGTTAGTGCCTGTGAGTAACCTCTGCTGATGACCAGAACGTCCGGAGAGCTGCCCATGGATGGGGATGTCCACGCCCCATCCAGGGCACAGACAGGCTCTGGCTCATGGGGGGC
>NW_010247608.1:0-5702 GCF_000690775.1 Eurypyga helias
TAAAGAGATTTAACTCTTCCCTGGCCGAATCCAGCACAGCCATCTTCCCATGAACCTGCACGCGGTAAATGCAGGTGTACGTGGGGTTTCCCCAGTTGCTCTTCACAAGGAGTTTGATACACAAAAAGGCTCTGGGAAGCGGTGCGTTCTGTGAAGAAGAGAGGGAAAATGAAAGGGGGGTGTTAAGACCATCATCAGTACAGTCAACGTATCTCCCCCTGCCAGCCCTGCTCCTGCTCGGAACAAGCTCCTGAAGTGGGTGGGAGCAGCGGTGGAAATCTGAGGCTCGCTGCTGGAGAGAATGGGGACCTTGGAAGCAGGAAGGCACCTGGCATCCTCTGCATGTCGGCCCGGCTGGATGGGGCTCAGTCTCCCCTTCCCTCTGCTGTTGCTCTGTGCTGACAGAGAGGCCGGGAGGTGCTCCTATGCGTGGGGCAGCTGGTGTGCAACCCCACCAAGCTCCCGCTGTCTGCTCTGCCTGCTTTCCTCCTGGCAGGCATGCAGGAGAGCACAGGGAGAGAAGGGGCATGCTGTGCTGGGAGGATGACCCTGTCCAGACTGCCAGCAGGCCATGGCATGGAGCGACGGGGCTGCCCAACGGCTTTCGCCACCAGGTGCCCGTTTCTCCGCCTGCCCGTTTCTCTGAGCCTGCCCTTGCTCTCCTTTTGCTACCACCACCACGTGCTACTCAGCCCTCCCACCACCCCAGGTCTCTCTCAGCAGTGGTCCGGGCCCCCTTGCCCAGGAAGAAAGCAGTCACGCTCTTCGTGCCGCGGACTTGCAGGCAAACCTGCCTTGTTCCCTGGCATCTCGCCCCCGTGCGTGGACTGTACCTTCAGAGGGAAGGTCTGGAGTGAGTATTTCTCCACGTCGTACATGAACGTGCCAAGGAGCGTTTCCTCTTCTCCGTCCACATCCACTCCCTCGGGGGCAAAGCACAAGGAGAACAGCTCAGACTCGTCCCGACAAAGAAGGAACGCACACGCTGGCTCAGCCCTGTTATCTACCCAGTCTCTCCTGGGGCTCTCGCACTAGTCTGGCACCGGTTATGGTGGAGCTCAGGCTCCGCCTTGAGTTCTGGTCAAGAACCCTAAGCTGCTTGGCCAGAACAAGCCTTAAGCCTCTGAGCCCTTGAAGTATCCCGCCAGGGCACTGCAGTGCTCAGGAGAGAGCAGGACACGGGCCTCAGAGGATGCACAAGAGCAAGCCAGGCCCTGTCAATGGCTTTCCCCCAGGGCCAGATCCCCGCCAGAAGCGCCCAGCAGAGACTTACAAACACAGCGATGTCTCTGGGGGCGCTGGTGACGGCCTCAGATGACGTGGCGTATTTGGAGATGTGCTGCACTGTGACGGCAGTCAGGTGGACTCGTGCCGGCAACCTGATGACCACCTGGCCCTGATGCCCTTCAAAAGGCCAGCATTGTCCTCGGGAAACCTGCGGCTGCAACCAGAACGCGAGAGCAGTGGAGTGTGAGAGCGTGTTGGGGCCAACACAACTGCCCACACAGCTTGAAGCGTAGGCGCCGGTGTGTCTGTGGGGTCTGCTCCAGCCCGAGAAGGAGGCGCGTGTGGGGAAATGGACAGAAGCAGGAGGCCTCCTTCCCTGCCTGGCAAAGGGGGCTCTCTCTCTCAGTGTTACGGAGCAGAGGAGAACATCTGTTATGATATTCACTGCCGGCCTTGCAGAAACACGTCACGCGTGCCCGGTGGCTCTGCGGGGCACCCCCCACCTCCCGCCTCCCACCCCGAAAAGGCGCTGTTAGGGATGCGTGCGGAAACGGGGTCACCAGGGAGAAAGTCTTTCACCCAGGTGCGTTCGGCTCAGTTCAGCTCCATTCCCCTCCCGAGGGGAACCACAGATTTCTAGCAAGCCCAGCCCTGCGCTCAAGCTTTGGTGTCAGGAACCTGATCAACACTGTGGGCTTGAGCAGCACCACGGGACTGAGGGGACAGCCCCCGAGGTCGGTCCCCAGCCTCACAGGAAGGAAGGAAAGCAGCACCGATGGTTTCTGCTATGATACCTGCAAGATAGTAGCAGGAGGCTTGGCAGTGAAAAAGAAACCTAAAAGCCTGCAGCACCAAGTCTCTTTGCAGAAGTAGGTCTTGGATGTTCTCTGCACGTCGATGGTGGCACCTGGAAGGAAGGGAGAGCAGATACAGTCTAGGAGGGCTTGGTGCGCAGACACCATTTCTGACGCCGGCGGCCAGCTCCACGTCTGTCAGGCCTGTTCTGATCCCCACGCCACTGGGGGTGCCCAGCTGCGCAGGGGAGTGACAGCAGTCACGCGCCCGGTGACTGCTGCTCTCACAGCGCCACGAGAAGGCCTGAGGGCTCTGGGAGACAGCAGGCGCCCACGTGAACGACAGCAGACCAAAGCTGAGGGCTGGCTGCGTGGGCAGCAAAGCATGAGCCAGCCATTCCCTTTCCAAACGCAGTGGAGAGGAAGAGAACCCCTCCATCAGCACAGAACACGTGCAAGGGCAGCACCAGAGGCAGCCCTGCGGAGGCCGAGGGCAGGACTGGGAGGGAGTCTGAGAGCCACTCTGCCACAGCCTGGCACAGCATTTCAGCTCCCCCACTTTGGAGAGCAGCGCCTGGAGCACAGGCTCCTTTGCGGAGCGCTACGGACAAGCACTGGGCAAGGAGGCGGGGCTGCTTGCTTCCATACCAGAGCTTTCCAGGGCCCAGTCATACGTCTCCACATAGGTTCCTGAAGCCATCTTGGACGCTGCCTGGTTCGCTTCCTGAACTGCCTGGCAAAGTCATCAAAGAACAGAGACAAAGACCACGTCAGCGGGCAGTTCAGCGTGGCTACTAGCGCCCGTGGAGGCAAAGGCTCAGGGTCAGAAAGACAAGGCAAGCCTTGTCCACAGAGCTGCCAGGCTCTGCTGCTGACGTGAGCCGTGAGGACTGAGGAACCGCGTCTGTGTCCACAGCCACGGCCGTGGCCCCAAGGTGACTTGATGGGGGTGCCCACACCCTGCTCCCCACCCTCCATGCTCTCCACGTCAGCCGGGAGACGGGCTCAGGCCCTGCAAGCCATGGCTGGCCCCGTGAGCATGCCTGGGTCTCACCGCTGCCTCAGGGGCCCGGCCAGAGCAGCCAGAGGTGCCGGCATGCCAAGGGAAAGCTGTCGGAAGTCCCCTGCTGCCTGAAGAGGCCCGGTTCAACTGGGGCCGGAGAAGGGCCTGCGCAGCGTGGAAGCTCACACAGAGAGCCCCTGGGGCAAAGGCTGCTGCTTCTTTGGGTCACCCTGCGTGGTAGCAGGAGAGCCCATGATGTATCCAGCCACTGTCAGCAATGCTCCCTTGCTGGAGGTGCCCGTCCCACAAGAGTCACCAACCTCTTTCGGTCCCTTTGCCCCCACTGTCCACGCTGGCAGGCAGGTCCTGAAGGAAACAGCAGCTGCAATTCACATCACCAAGAGACAGTTAGTGACTCGGGTGGCTAGCCATCCCTGCAGACCTGTTGTCTCCTCCCTGCTGCCTGGGGGCTGGGGCACCAGGTGAGCTGAGGAGGTGGGGAAGGTGGGGTGCAGAAAGGGGATGTGCCCCTGAGCAGGGGCCATCAGCCCAGCCTTGAGGGGACTGCGCAGCCGTGATCTTCAGGCGTGCTCAGTGCCCCTGGGCTGTCCCCCATTTCTCCTCACTGCTTCAGTGAGCACCCCAAGAGCCCACTGCATGGGCTGGCAGAGGTACCTCTCTGTGGGTCCCCGTGCACAGCCCCTCCCCTCTGAGAATCCCCACTTCAGGCTTGGAAATAGGTCTCGCGCACCTGCAGACTAAGCGAGCCCTTTGGCCCAGTGGCCAGAGCAGCAGCGTGGCTGGCAGACCACCAGTCTCACTGTAGTCCGAAAGCCAGTCCCAGCCAAGGACACCTTCGGGAAGCACTTGGGCCACGGGACTTTCCGCACATCCTGGCCCAAAAGGAAAGCTGGCCGCCAGCACAGGCGCGCTGTCGCTCTCAGACGTTTGCTCATGCGCACTCACCAAGAGCCACAAGGAGCAACAAGAAGGCGATTTGCAAGTATCTCTTGTTCTGCAGGGCCCTCCTTTGCCTGAAAAAGAGGGAGTCATGAGGCTGTCAATGACCCAAGTCTCAGGCAAACCCCTTCACAGCTGCATTTCCCTTTTGAGGCCGAAAAGCCACTGTTTTGGAAGCCTGTTGCTGACAGAGAGCTGACAGAGCAGCGCCCAGGAGGAACATGACTTCTGTCCACATCGGCTGACACTGCCGGCAGCCCTTCCCCAGTGGAAGGGCTCCAGGAGCGCCTTCTGACAGCGAATGAAAATAATGCAGGGAAGTGAAGCGGTCGAGACTGCTTTTCAGCGGTCTTGCTGCGTGGGCCTTGCTCCCTCTTTGCCTGAGAAAGCAGGCCTGTTCTCACTTGCCATCACACACCTCTCTCTTAGGGGTGCTTTTCCACACAGCTGGGAAGCGCCGGAGCCTTGTCTGCCTTTCTGCCCAGAGCTGCCCGGTCTCTCGCCGGAGCTGGGGAAAACCCTTCCCATCTGGAGGCTTGGCTCTGCACCCGAGCGCCTGGCTACGCGGCAGTTTGTCCTACCGCAGCCAAAGTTGGAGGCTCCGGCAAATGCGCAGGAGCCAGACTGCTGAGAGGCTTTGCTCATGGCTCTCCCTGAGAATGGCCACAGCACGAGCAGCGCCCGAGCTGCGGCGCCCGATGGGGAGCCCCCAGCTGCAGGCTGGAGAAGGGCCTCTGCTCTCCCCTTTGCTTGCACCGGCCCTCAGACAGCCCCTTTCTCCCCCAACCCATCCACAGCAGAAACATGTAGTACGTACACGGCGACGAGGCACGTGCGCAGCAGATGTCTCCACAGGGAGCCAAGGACACTTGCCAGACGGCACAGCAGGCTGAAGACCGTCCCTGGGCAAAGAAACCACAGAGAAGTTACCGCCTGCCTCTTGAAGTCTCGTCAGTAGGACACCCAGACACGCGTTTCAGCTCCCAGCGGGGAGGCGGGCCCTGAGTCCCAGGCACCCCACCCCTGGGGCAAAGAGCAGGGCAGCCTGCTCTTCGCCTGCCACTTGTGAAACCTGGCCAGAGCTCTGGCACAGCGCAGCTCCCCAGGTTCACCCCAGAGGACTTCACAGCGAGCAGCGGTGCTGAGCTTACTTGCAATTTCTCTGGCCTTGTCCTGCCGCTCGTCAGGCCCTTGAGTGGCTGCGCCAGAATCTGGCATGGAGGAGTGCTCCATGAGCTCTATCTCCAGGGAGACGACCCTGTGGGAGGAAAAAGACAAATGCCAGTTGCCCACCGTCCCCAAGCCACGGAGCCCGAGGTGGGCAGGGGGAGCCTGAGCAGAGGCCCTTGCCAAGAGGACGGGCCATCCCAGCAGCGAGAGAAGGGAGCACAGCTGGGCTGCTCCCAGGGGTGTCCCCCTCTCCTTTCTCCATCCTTTGTTTTACAGGCCTGCAGCGGGAGAAGAGGAAGCCAGCTGGCAGCAGCGGTCCCCTACCTCACAAAGCCCACCCCGCTGCACAGCCCGATCCTCAGTCCGTCCGTCCCTGCTCCCTGGCCCCAAGCTGCCTCTCGGCAGGCACCTCTCAGCAGCCATTCGGCGAGGGAGCACAGGCTGCGGTCCCCCACCTCTTCCCTGAGTGCTTGTGGTGTCCTGACGCCTCTCCTCCCCGCACAGCTGCCCCCTCCAGCCAGGTGGGATCATGCCTCAGTGTCCCGAGG
>NW_010247609.1:0-30033 GCF_000690775.1 Eurypyga helias
TCTCCACTGACCTGGCTGCCTGCAGACTTCTCTCTTTCATATCTTGCTCTCTCTCCACTGCAAAATCTGCCCTATTCTGGGCTTCTTCCCCTTTCTCAAACACATTAACCCAAAACCACCACGACTGTTGCTGATAGGCTTGACCTTGGCCAGTGGTGGCTCTGTCTTGGAGCCAGCTGGCATGGGCTCTATCAGACACACGGGAGGCTTCCGGCATCTTCTCACAGAAGCCACCACTGTAGCCCTCCCACTACCAAAACCTTGCTATGCAAACCCAGTACAGATTTGAATACATTTATGCTCACAGCATCCTTCATCTAAAAGAAAATGCAGTTGTCATTAACCAAATAAATGGGTTTGTTCGCAAAGTACCACTGCTACAGATAAAAGTGGTAGAAATTGGGTTTGGTGACATCAGTATGTTTGAAAGTCACACACATCCTTCAGTAGTGTTGGCAACGTACAATTTTCTTCCTCTCTGACCAGCATAATTTGGAAATCCCTATAACTCTCCCTCTCAACCCTCTGGCTATTAAGCAAGCCATGCCCAAGCACTGCAGTCTCACTTTGAATGCTGAGATTCCCTTCCCCCTGAACAATTTCACCTTTCCTTCTTTTTCAAGTACCTTTTAGAGATGAAGCAGAACAGACCAAAAAATGTTCCCACCCCAAACCATGCGCTGTTTTCTGTGTAATAGCTCAGCCTTCTTTCGCTGATTGTGTGAAAAAGGTTAACTCATTGGTAATCGTTGCGAAAACTCTTTACAGTATTTGTGAGCTATTATTTATGATTGTGCATCATAAAATAGTGTAATATTATAAATATTTGTTGGCAATTTATTTATGACTGTTATAAACAAAGTAAATAGGAATTGTCTCAAGCTATTATAAACCTGGTATCTGATGACACTGTAACAGAGACAAAACTTGAAGATTTTCTGTCACCACACTGTTATATCTTTGATCTTGGTTATGCAGTATCCTGATGTCAGCCTGCTCTTACTGAAATCATATCAAGACCTTCCAGGTTACTCCTTTCCCACTGCAGACCAAGGGCAACAGGGCCCACGTCCTTTAGAGAGCTGTGCGGCATCTCTACCTTCACTCACATCTTGCTGGGAATCATTCCTTCTGTGTGACCTTCATGAGCACCATTTGGACAAATTACACTTTTTAATCTGTTGTGATTCCTCCAGGGGGAATTTGGCCATATCTTCTCCACTTCCTTTCCTTTGCTTGTGGAAGAACTCAGTTTGTGGTTTCTGCTGCACTGGGAATATATTTAGCACTTAAAACCTAAGCCTGAGATGGCTGATCTAGTGGTACCGTGGCCAATTTTTCCTCCAGGCGGTTTCCCCTTGCCAGAAGGATGCTCCCAAACAGGGAACACTGTCCCCCCTGTGCCACCTTTCCATCCCTGGAAAGTCTGATGGGAGGGAACACATTTCAGCAAAACAGTAGGTTAGGGGCTGGGCACCTTGGAGGATGTCTGAGTCACGGTTGAACGTGTATTTCTGCCAAACCTGAAAGTCTCCAGCTTTCACCTCCAGCGCCCAGTGTTGGGTCGGTGGGAGACGGGTGAGGAGCAACCCTTGCTGGGCATCACTGCCCGCTCCAGGGACCAGCTCCCCAACACAAGCTGAAGAGTCGGAACCACCATCTCATTAGAAACAAGACAAGTTCACATGTTATTAAAGAGGGGGGAAATGTTCTGCTTGAATTAAGATGATTTTCTGTGCCAAACCTCCGCATACTCATAAATTTTTCCCGTTCATTCAGCCTTTTTTTCCTTCTCCTTGCATTTCTGCACCAGGTGGTGCCCAACTAGAGAAGGCTGGATCGCTCAGATAGGCTGCCTTTCCAACAAGGAAATCACTGTTCACAGTAAAACCAGTTAGCGAAGCTGACATATTCCAGTTTGCTGGCGCACTGTGAGCCGCAGATCCCACGCAGGAAGATGCCTGTGATCTCCAGCCTATAGTCCACATCCTGCGCAAATGGGCAGGCGCACAGGAGCACATTGGTCCTCACAACTCAAGGACAAATCTTAGTTGTGCTGCATCTCTTCAGTCCATTCCCAGTTTAACTCCCTAGAGGCCAGAGTGGAAAAGACATGTGAGTATTGCTGAGTGTAATTTTACTTACCCCAGATACAAATTATTTATGAAGCATGAGGATAATTCGATTACTCCACTCTTCTTTGTGGCTCTCAGCATCTCAGAGATAACAGTTTTGGTAAGATGAATCCTTTCTGTTTGTCTCCAGAGGAGTCAGGGTACACAAATAAATAAGCTGCTATGAAAAACACACATAAAATAGAAATTAGAGAGGAAATTACTGTCTTGCAGTGCACTACCCCTCTCTCTTCCAGGGCTGGATTCTTCTCTACGTTGTGTTTTTGTGCTACCCCATCCTGTTTTAAATGTCCCCAGTGACAACATTTCTTCTTTCCCCCCTGAGATATTGCTATATGAAAGAAGTCTCATTCCCCAAATAGGGATTCAACCCAAATCACTCTTAAAATCTGCCCAGTTGCAGTATTTCCATTGGAACACAGGATATAGGACTTAAAAAAGGCCTTTTGGCTCCTTAAGTTGGTTCTGTTGAAAACAACCATTCATTCATATATTTTTAAAGCTTCATCTTAAAAATAGTGACCTTGTGTGTCCCCCACCCACAAAGGTTTCTGATAAAAATGGTTTCATTACTCAAACTATGCAGTGGGCGTCTGTATCTTGCTTAAAGGCATGGCCGGTGTGAAGAGTCGTAAAAGATTGCACTCAGAAATCCCTGATCTGGGTCAAAGTTTGCGTGAATTGTTGGTGATTTAATTTTACCCTTGAGGAGGCACGCCAAAGGTGTATTTTGGTCTGACAGAGTCTAGTGTATTAGGAAACTCACAGCACAGCAATATCTCCCCTCCCCGCCCCTTTCCCTTGACAGTACTAGACGGAGGTGGAAAGTTCTTGTCACACATTTCAAGGGAGTGAAAAAGAATTTGTTCTTTCTGCCTCTTCCCCACCTTTTTCAGGTCAGTGACACTGAAAAGGAAGGAGAAAATAACCAAGCACAAGCTAAGGGAAAGAAGAAGATGGTTTAGATGGAAAAGCAGTTGGTATTCCCCTACGCATTCTCCTCTCCTTGCTCTTGCCCTGTTAGCTGAACGTTTACCAGGTTTTTTACCTGATCTCAGCCTCTGAGCTGGGTGTGCTCCGAGGTACGTGACAGAGTTGTTGGTGTGGGCCAGTGCCTCTCACTCGCTGTGTTTCTCGAAGCTACAGAAAAGCAGCAATAACGTTTCCCTTCCCTGCAGGGAGCTGAGCTCTTGGAAGATGGGACTGGTAGAGGACTAAGAGCAATGAAAGGAAGAAGATAAAAACAAACTATTTGAATGTGTGTAGGCCTGAATTAAGGTTTTAAGATAAGCTGTTGAGATTGTTATGGTAATGAATTATTTAGAATTCGGATATAAATAATTTTGCATGTAAACAATAACACTTTATGCATTCAAATATGTGATTTATATTTATAGAATATATAACATATTTATATATGTTATATACTATGTATGATATTTATATATCAAATATAGATATGTAGATAAATATATATTTTTAGACATTTTTATTTATCTGATTTCTTTACGTCAAGGGCCTGGCAGTGAAGGCTGTGCTTGGACAAAGCCCTTACAGAAGGCAAGAGCCATACTAAGGGCTTCTCCATGTGCAAAGGTTGCACCATCTTCTTTTTTGAGCAGTCAAATCAAAACAATATTAAAGGGCTCCATAAGCATATGGTCAAATACAAACCCTGAAAGGCGGATTTTGGTTGTGAAATCAGTACCAAAGTGTGGGAAAGGAGAAGCCATCATTTTAATTTTCTGCTTAACCTTCTCCTAAAATATTTTATTCCCTTTTTATTTTCTTCTTCTGTTCTACTTAAGCAGTGTTTAACATCATTTACACTCTGTGCTGCTTAGCTATGTCTGTCCTCACCTTCACACAAGGGTGAAATTCACGCTGAACTCATATCCACTATTCCTATTAAAACAGGCTTGAGCCCAATGCTGAAAGTTGCTGAACATCTTTCCAGTGCTGAAAAACCTCAGCTTTCATTTACTTCCAGATCAGTAGCTACCACACGGCACATCGTAGGATGTTCTCCTGCTGGGTCTATGCAAAGAAGAGCTCAGGCAATTATTAAAATCTTAATTTCAGCTGTCAGTAATAATATCAGTTCTACCTTTCAAAGGGGGTTGGAGCCACGTGTCTGACAGCAGGCTTTGTGTCTCAGATACCTTAGCACCTAAAGTCACCCAATGCAGAAAAACAACATTTTACAATTCTGGTGCTTTTGAAACTGCCTTTCCTGACTACAAACGTGGCATTTGGTCTCTCACTTGTTGCCTGGATTTATTTGCAGCTTCAGACTACAGTCAAACTGCACGTTGGAGAACCACACTAGTCTACAAGCAGTAGCTGTTGGAGCAGAGGGAGGTGGGAAATGCTTCTTTCCTTGTACTTGGTCCCCAAAGCCTCCACCTGTCCATCCCCTGAGCCCTTTCCCTTTCTGCTCGTCTCCTTCCAAAACGCATATGAAGCCACTGAAGAACAAGAAGAGGTCTATACATTTAATATTCAGGAGCAGCCTGCAGCCGTTACCTGTTGGGGATCCAGACCCTTTCGTACCCATGGCCAAGGCAGCGTGAGGAAGTGCGACCGAGGCTGGATACTGAAAACCCTCAGGACTGCTGATGAGCTAGGTGCTTGTGCTGATGGGATACAGAGGTGCTGATGGGAACAAAGAGGTCCTATTGCCTTCTGGGAGAAAATGACAGCTCTGCCCTCATATTTTGTAGCTGCTCCAAGTGCATTGATCAAAAGATGCATTTTTAAAACATCTCACCTGTTTTAAAAGACATAGATATGTCCAGGCTTTTTTCAACTGATTTATTTCATTTTGATCAGTCCTTCATCATTGTTTAAAGATTCTCAAGCGCATAGTCTTGCCAATTGCTCCTTGCTAAAGTCCCTGTTTCCACAAGAAAATATTTTTATTATGCTAATATCGAAATTAATTTCAGCAGTTTCTTGTCTCTAATGGCGTCACTACATGATTTCTTCTTTTAGTGGAGGTGATTTCATTGGTACCCCTGGTCCCACATTACAGCACAGCCCACGGGGGCTTGCAGCAGCGGGGAAGTATCCGTGCTGAGGGGGGTCGCGGTGGGCTGGGCGAGCGATGGGACTCTGCATGCCAGTCTGGCCAGTACCAAACCGGATATGCAACCACACAGTCTCTCTCTGAATGCAAGGAGAGACTGATAGATATGATCTATATATATACCTACAATTGCCTTGCACTGAAGAAAATATTAATATAAATTTGTGTACCACTTCAAGCTACATGACTGTGTTACGTTCCATTAATATGAAAGACATCATTGGTTTTACTTCTGTTCCAATATTAAATTCAAGCAGCAAAAGCACCATTTGTGATGGAGGGGACTTTGTTTCTTCCAAAGACCTCCCTGGCTGAGTCGGCATCTCTGCACCAATAAAGAATCCCAAATAACTCTGCATAAAGCAGTTTGCTGTTCCACAGAAATGTATCAATCTAGAATTCAGCAGCGTGCAACTTAACCTTTTGTTATTATTTACATTTTTATAGCACACATATACAGATAATATGCATGGAGGTATTCAGGGTAAATGATACACTTTAAAATCTTAGTGAAAAAACCCACCACAAAACAGTTTGGTTAGCAGATACAACCTAGGCATTCAAAGCTTAATTATATTCTTAGTCAATTCTGATTTACATTTAAATTACGAATTACATTTTGGTAGCATCAATTTACAATGCTACTTAAAAAAATACATATTCCGTGGAACATGAATAATAATCCAAAGCAGTCAGATCTTGTTGGATTGCTATGATGTCTTGATAGTGGTTGCTGAATATTAATATTTCTAGAAAGCTTTCTCCATTTCAATACCACATTTCGTAACGTATAAGCCTTGTGTATTTGAATTCAACCAACCACCCGCGGTGCGGCCAGTTGCGGTAGGATTTGCAGAATGAGCTGCCTGCACAAGCGTTTTTTAGAAGACTGCAGCATAGTCCTGTGGAAATACGCTCTAAACCCGTGAACACTCATTACTGGGCCAGAACAAGGAGCTTTCTATGAACCACTTCACTCTGTGACCACGTTAAATGTCAAGAACTGAGTAGGATCCATTGACATTCCTGTCTGGCTGGAAGATTTTTGAGGAAGGCTTGGAAGTGAGTGGGAGAGTTCATCTGAGTCCCAGAGCAGGAGGATCTCCCCTCTGCTTCCCAGGGTGAAGCGTTTGCTTCCACGGAGATGTCCTGAGCCTTTGAACTCTTCCACCAGTAGCTCATGGTCTCCTGTTGACTAGAGGCATGTGTTCATTGTGCTCATGGAACACATTTTCCACAGATGGGTAATGGTTTCTGTAAATCTCAGAGAAGCTGGGTTTTTAAAATCACCTTTAATTAATCCTATTCCAGTGCAGTGACAAGTATTTTCCTCGGGGTAAAACAACAAAACTGGACGCTTGCTTCTTACTGCAAATTCCCTTGATGTAGGTATGTGCTAGCACAGCGGTGCTGTCCCCAGCGAAGGCCAACTCTGGTGACGATGTTGCTCGTAGCCAGGGCTGCCCTCGTTACTTCACCCGCAGAAAATGTCCTGTGGCTCATGAGACTAAGCGTGGCTTACGTCAGTTGGAATGGGAGGTAGGCAGGACTGTACAGCATTACACCCCAGTTTAAGAAAACTTCAGTCTCGAGATTCAGAAATATTGAAGAGAAATCCTTGGTAGAAAAAATCCCAAAATTTCTGCTCTTCTGTAAAAGAAAATGGAAAGAGGTTGTGAAAACAAAATACAAAATAAAGCAGAAACATAGTCACTCTCACTCAAAAACAGCATTAATGACAAATGACTAATAGGCATGACTGTTCATAAAGCTGAATTTATCTTTAATTTCCTCTCTCAAAAACTTTTTAGGAGCATGAGCAATATTATTTCAACTTTATTTTCCCGGAAAGCTCTTTGTGGGAATGGAGTTGCCTTGTAAGTGCTGTAACAAATTCACCTGGATTGTACCACACTCAGGTTATTTCATTTCAGCTCCCTGAGACAAATTGCTACATAAAGGGCTCATTCACAATGGCTGCTTTAAAAATTCAAGGAAAATGTTCAAAACAGAGGACCTACCTACTTTCAAAATCCTTTTCCATCCCAGTATAGCGGAGGGAGAAAAATAACTGCTAGCAGCTTTACAGAGAGAAACTAACTTCAACAACACATCTTGGAGGAAGTTTAAGAAATTGGCTCCAAAATAAAGTGAATGTGACTGAAAGATGGAAAAGGAGGTAGAGTCAGGATTTACCTTAGTTTGGAAAAGTTTCCTTTCTTGTTAACTCCTCATGACAGGGACCTGCCAGGCAGGATGCTCCAGTGCACTGAAATCCATGTCCCTCACAGGGCAGTGAGCTGAGAGGAGGGAAAGCACACCACTTCGGTCTCACTTTTGCACATCTGACAAAGCCTTTCCAGCAAAAATTATATTGGGCAGCAAAAGTATATGATTCTGCCAAAAAAAAGGGAATATAACTTTACCTATACAAGGCATTGTACCGTGAATTTACTAAGATGTTTGAATTGGTGAAATCAGATGTGTATACAAATTTTAATTTTTCTATTAAGCAACCAGTTTTCCAGTAAAAAAAAAAATTAATAACTTTCTCTGCAGAATGAGATATATTGATTTTCAAAGGATATGAGTGGCATTCCCATGAGCACAGTGAACTTTATAGCTGTCATTCTCAAAATACAATTACTTTTTCAATTCTTTTCCAGCTCGTTAAAGCCCTGTTACTAATGGGTTAATGTATATGGTCACCACTCTGTGTTCCAGATGAAAGAAGGAAGAACTCCTTTTAGTTCCTTTAAGGTAACTAGTAAGCCTTTAGCTTCGGTCTTGCTGCTCAGTCTGAGTAAGGAGGAGGATCTAAAGTTACTCATCTGTCACTAATATAACAGTGCAAATGGTTGTAGCGTGCAATATGATACTAATGTGAAGTTGAGGAAGCTATGGATTAGCGTCGGCTTGTCCCTGCTGATGGATGCCAGCACTTCGTTGCCTGGAAATGGGCAGCGAACAGCCCCCACATTCCCTCCTCGTGGTTGCGCATCCCTGAGGACCATGGGGGGAGCTTGGGGTCTGGTCTCACTGCTCCACTTTGGTGCCTCCAGGCTGTCTCCACCCTGTGTAGGCAGGGAACATCCCCCAGCTCCATCCCTCACCCTAACCCCACATGAGCCCCAGCACCAACAGCCAGCCCAGGAGACATGGGAGCAGACTTGTTCTCCTTCCTCACACGTGCTCAGAGCCACTCCTGTCCATGTCTGTGCCTCTGCAAACTTACACCTCCGTAACATCTGAACCTCTCGCGATGGCCATACATACGTTGAGAGAGGACCCATAAACATGAGTCTCTGCACATCGCAGTTCAGCTGCAACTCATGGGTCCGGAGCCAACAGAGTCCTCTACTTCTTCGGCCACAACCCAAACAGGGACAGAAACACAGCAGGATCTCTTCAGTCTTGGACAAGCTGGGGGATACTCTCATTTACAGCTTCATTTTTCAAACAGAGGATGTTCTTGTAGAGACATGGTCCCACCATGTCCCCAGACATCAACTGGCCGTGGGCTGTCCACCGAGCAAGACACCCGCACTTTATGAACTACGTGACCGTATTCACCTTTCCTATCTCCACCATGGGAAGTTACCCTCCTTGGGTAACGGGGAAGACTCTAGGTTGAATATTTGCGTGTGTGTTTTCCCATCTTGGGACTGTATGGAAGAGGAGGGAAACCATCCCCCCCAACTGCCTCCCCGCTGACATCTTCCCGTGGGCCTCTCCCGGCAGCGTGGGAGACCAGCAAGCAGCTCCTGGAGGATTGATCAGCTCATGTGCTAAGATCCGCTGCGGCGGCAGCTGCAGTGAGGCGTGTGCGCTCATTTTTAAATGTCATTTTTATTCCTCCTACCAGTTGTGCTTTTATTTACCATGTAATCTGTAGGTTTCTTCACTGCTCACTCCGCCGTCACCTGGATGCTGACCTCCGGATGCGCGCTCTTTCTGAACCATGCGCCCGCGGTTGTGCTGGTTTAGCACAGAAAAGTCTTTTTAATGACCAAAAGGCATCACGTCTGACACCGTCTCATTTGTTCACCTCCTGGCTAGCCCATGTCCGGCATAGCTGGTATCCTGTGATCCCCCCATTCTCTGCCCTATTCCCTCCAAGGTGCTTTTTTCAGAGCGTGCACCTGTCTCCAAAGCAACTAACCACTTTTGCTGGGAGCGAAGCTGCCGTTCTGCCGCCTACACACGATACCTCCCATCAAGGCTGTTCTCCATCACCATAGAAACCGCCCTCCCTCTGTGGTCCCATCCCAGCTGACCTGGTATTTGCTTTATCAACCCGTACGGTTTATTCCCAGTGCCGATGCCAGCTTCTAATAATAGAAACACCTTGTAGGTTATATCCCACACCAGGACTGTGTTACTTCTCTTTTATGTGCGTGTGAGTGTGGAGGGGATGGGTTTGATTTAGTTTCTGTCAATTCTAGCAATGAAAGAGAAGTAAGTTTGTATCTTGCCATCACTTGCCTGAAAAATATTTGTTTCACATTTGGTTTTAACAGCTCAATCCCTCAGGTAAAGACAAGGAACAGAGGTGACAACTGAAGATTATATTGCTTTTTCTTTCTGCCTCTCTAATTCTCTTCAAAGCAACTTTGCTCCTGGGACAGGATAATATTACTTTTCCAAACCTCTCAAACTTTTCAGGAGCGTGAGAATGACCCCATTAACCACTCCAGTGTGTGCTTCCCACCAGCATCCCCAGCCCAGCAGCATGGGTTTGTTTTGTCTGCTGGAGACCTGGAGGAGATTTGGCATGTGCCACCAGACCCTCCCCCCATGAATGACACAAGAGGATGCAGGCAGGTGAGAGTCTCAGCCAGACCCAACTCATTCCAAATTTCAGAAGGTAAAAATGGAGCCTCCTCTTTATTCTTCACAAGGTGCTACACTCGAGTGGCACCTGCTCAGTATACAGCAACATACGTGCGAAACATGGTGGCTAATTGCCAGTCAGACATCGAAGTCAAATGAATTTATGAAAATTTCATCCCAGCTCTGTCTTCTGTTTCTTCCTGTTGTATTACTGGGGTTTCTGTGACAGACAGATGGGAAAATACAAGGAAACAAGGTGACAATATTGGTTATAGAGCCTTTTTAGTATGCACTGCTGTCTCCCTAGGAAAGTATCTTTACACTCTAATCACATCACCTCTCAGTCTCTCTTTTTGTCATACACTAAAGATACTGAATTGCCCATGGGTAAGGACTCTTTTCCAAGCCTTCAAAACATTCTTCTGGCTCTTCGACGCTTCTGAATTTTGAGGAACGATTTCAGCCTGAGGGTCCTTGACTTTAGATTTTCTTTCGCATCCTGTCCCAGTTTGCTAAACCTTAGTCCGACGGTCCCCACTTTTTTCATGTTGTCTGTGGGATGAAAAGCTTCTCATGATGACGGGTGAAATTACAGGGCACCGCTTTCCTTTGGAGTGATATGCTGATCTTCACTCTTCACCCGGTGTGAGTTAATCCTCCAGGAGCCCTCTCCCTTGGATGCTCCCTAGTGTGATCTGTGTTCGCTTACCGCGACTGCATCTCCCTCAAGGAAGGGATGCAAATCCTTGGCAGGAGGTTTCAGGAATCCTGTTCTGCCTCCGTATTGAACCCTCTCCCACCCCATACAAAATACAACTTTCTCATGTAAATACTCACACGCATGCGTTTATTATCCATTTTCTGCAGGCATTTTCTCTCACGCTGAAATGATCACAGGAGCAATGAACAAAATGGCAGGGACTCCAGCCAAACCCATGTCTCCTTTAATTCCAACGGGTAGTCAGAGAAATGCTTGGCAGTATTCAGCCAGCTCTATTTTTAATATCATGTTTACATGTGTAATGACCATGTGCACATAATAGCTGTCCCCCTCCCAGCTCCACCCAGCACTTTCCAGTATTGCTCACTATAGCTTCAAGCAGACATGCCTTATGGCCATTCCCAAATCTGCGATGGCATAATCCAGGGAAAACACCTCAGCCATTACACATGCAAATGTGCTAACTATCACAAGTATTATTTTAATAGACTTTTTGCGGAGAGCTTCTCTTGTTTGTCCCACTCACCATCCCAGAGAACCATTCAGACTGGGATGCAGGGAAGGGGAGACACCAAGAGGGAGGTGGGGATCCAGCAGTCAGGTTGTTTTACTGCAGCCTGTGCTCTGCAAGACCATCACAGGTCAGAGCCTCACAGGCAGGCAGGAAAACCAAAGCAGTCACCCAGCCACCACTGGCAGGGGGCTTTGATGTGAGATAAAACATCTGGAATCACAGGTGGGTTGGCCCAAACATGAACACAGGGTGCTCAAATGCTCTAGCTCGCTGTGGGTCAAAACTCCCCTTAATTTCTGGCTGCCAGGAGCAGTGGGCTGCAGTCAGCAGCAGCGGTCAGCTCGTACAGCCAGCCTCCCCTCCCAGCTATTTCCAATTCTGCAGTCAGCTTTTCAGACCTGCTCCTGAGGCGATCTTGCAGATGCAGCTTTCAGCACAAACACAACGCAAGCTTCCTTAGCAGCAGCAGAAAATTATACATGAGTGATGGCCAAAACCATGGGGACCTGTGTGGTACAGAGCTTCCGCTGACAAGCAGTTAGAGCATGATGAAAAGCAGGGTTTAGCATTGCTAAGGACATCAGTCCAAACACTTTTCAAACCTGTAGCTGCAAACTTAGCTGGGAACATTATTTGTTAAGCTCTGGTCAGTGTAAGATATCAATTTTGGACATCTTAATAGAAGTGATCATTTACTGTGCTTGCTTCTTGATGAGGTCTCCTGGGGCTCAAGCATACAAAGAGTGGCCTCTTGGCTCCCAATGGCAGCAAGGGCAGCATGGTACCCATCCTGCTGCAAAGCACATGGCCCCACCCCCTGGAAAAGATCAGGATCTGCTTTTTAGTTGCTGTTACCAGGGCCAGAGAGACTGAGGGTGCAGCCATGACACCGAGTTGGGCTGCAGAGGTGGGAAAGGACACATTCCACTCTCCAGGCACATTGCATTGGGCCACTGAGTGGGATCTCTGGCCTGTGTGTGACCCATACCAATCCTGCATGGCTCCTGCACATCAGAAACATCCCATTTAAAAGACAGTTATCCATTTTCACTCCAAAAGAGGCACAACCTTTGCTGTAACCCATGCTGTTACCCAGGTGGTCATGAACACACAGCACCCCGATGCTACATTATTCTGTGTTAAGCTAAGCTGTTAGGACTAAAATCAGTTTTAAGCTCCCCATGCATCATTCATGTCCTTATGTATTATTAACCTGCTCTCTAATTCCCAGTGCACCAGGCTGAAAGCGAGCAGGAGTTAGAGACAACCTACAGCCAACATTTCTGTTTATTTTTCCCACAAGAGGGGAAATGTCCTGGCCATTCTTCTGAATTTAAAATTGGTCTTGAGCTTCTTGCTGAGCTGGGATAATAATGGTGGAAGGACAAAACAGTGGAGTAGAAAACACCAGTTAGCCCATAGCCATAGAAGGGTTTCTTTGTTAGCTTGCTGTGTGGTGCCTGGCTGCGAGGACCACTGGCCTGCAGGCACAATGGCAAAGCAGATCAGCCTCGGCATCACAGTGATGGAAAATGGCACGGGAGAAAGAGGAGCATGTGAACCGATAAAGTGACCGCACTAGTTCTGTTCGCCGTGGCCATGGGCTGCTGTCTTCCACCTCCTGGCCATGTGTTTATAATGTGATTGCTCTGGGAGGTGATTTCTTTAGGGAGTTAATTCCAATTTCCATAACAGATTCAGCCCTTGAGAAGTGTGATGCTCATCTAGAGCACTCCATAAATAATAGCTGTCTCATTGACCAGTTACGCTACACACAGCCCCATTTTATCACCAGATGGCTGATGGAGAAGACGATCCTATTTTTATCTGTTCCACACTGCCCATGAAAAGATTGTTGTTTAGCCCATACTCCTCTTCTTGAGTACTTCTTCACAAAAGGAGACGTACTGAGAGTGGGATTGTTCACATAACCATTGTTAATGGAGGGGAGGGCAGGGTTTCCCAGTCTTTCTGGAAGCAAATGGAAAGAAAGATGTCATGGCAACTGTCTGCTACCAAACCAGTGCTCCTGAGTGCTTCCAAAGAGCTGCCTCACTAGAGCGAGCCCTCAACTGTCAAGTGCCAAGAGATATTGCTGACCCCATGATTTCGTAGAAATTTTTGTAGGTAACTTCTGTTGTCATGTGGCTAAAAGTATTCAGGAACATTTTGATATGGCCTAACCTGTTATTATCCTCCAAGGGCAAGGTGCAGGAAATGAAGATGGCAATTAACCATTATTAAATTATACTGTCCATTAGTTAAGACTTTTCTTTCCATGCACAAAAAGGCTTCACCCAACATGAATCCCTACTCTACACCTCCATGGAAGTGTGAAAGTGGCCAACAGCTTGACTAGCTCCAGCCACGCACCCTGACATCTGCAGGTGGACCCCGGTGAACAACCTCAAACTGAGCTACCTGCTCCTTGGCAATGCAAAGCTCCTTCCTCCTTGTGCCAACTCATCCCTCGCCGCTGCACATGGGTGGAGTGAGACCTTGAGGGCTCACGCAGAGCACACGTGGGGTAGAACAACCCACCCCAGAGGTTCACCTTTTTGAGGAGGTCACCAGCAGACGTCTCTTCACCCAAGAGGGTTTGTGCTTAGACAGCACCAGCAGAACTTGTGCTGGAGAGCTGCAGCGTTTCACACTGGGGAAAAAAAAGTGTCTTTTTTGTTTCAAATAGACAAATAGCCTTAGGAAAAAGCAGCGACTCAAAGCGTGCTCATTCCTCCCTCTACAACTTTAAAATAATAATAAGGCTGCATTTTTGTGGGCAAACAAGACCTCCCTCAGTGCAAAGAGCATGGAAGAAGAGCATGAGTCAGGAGACCTGGGCCAGATCCTTTGATGTGCTGTGCTACGGAGGGGCCGGGGGAGCTCCTCAGCTTTCTGTGTTCCTCCGACTCCAGGGCCTGCCTAACTCCCTGAGCCGAGTGGGGAGCTGGGGAAAGCACGGGATGCCTTTTGCGCGGAGGAAGTCTAGTAACCCGTGGAATTGCAAACAGCTTTGTGCTTCCCCAGCCACAAAGCAGACTCAGAGGGGACCAAAGAAACCTAACTCTAAATCTTTTCCCAATTAAACTGGAAGGTCTTCATCTTCCTCTTCACGTATTTGTAAAAGGCAAGATTCATGTCTCCTGGTATCAGCATCAAAAATGTGGTTACCTCATCTAAATACTTTTGGAGAGGGAGAAACAAGATGAAGACTTTAGCTATGATTTAAGAATATAAATTAATGTGTGGGCACTGTGGATTGTGAGGGCTTTGGGACTGTTGCCATGACCCACGTGGAACAGGGAGGTTAATGTGCATCTGGGACAACCATATCAGTTTGAACCAACGTACTGTTGGCCAAAATGAGCACTGCCAAAGCATTGCTGCCATAAATTTTTAAGGGTATTTTTTGCTTGTTGCACCAAAAATTTTGAAAAAAATCCTGACTTTGCTCTTTGAGAAAGGCTGTTAGAGAACTGGAGTTTGCTCTCTGTTCTGTGGGCTTTACTCTGCAAACTTACTGAAAGGACCATTTAGAAAGGAAGGCAACAGAATTGTGCTTTTCATTTACATGGAGACAAGGCATCCTCTACATTGCAAGGCAAAAATATTATTTGCAACCCAATGAAAGTATCTTTTTGTAAGCCTTCAGAGCCAAAAATAATTAAATTAAAAACTTACATCCCTGAATATAAATTCTCAAACCACTTTCTTAGCTAATAAAACCTCTAAAACTAAATATTTGAAGGGAACTTCCTGTTAACCATTGCACATTGCCAGATGAAAGGCTGCTTATTTTTTCCCCTTACATTTTCTCTTGTGTCAGATTAAGCATTGCGCAACAATTTAAAATATAATTAAAATGTAGAGTCCTCAGGATGGGACGGAATAATTATAATTACTTATTGTGAAAGTGGGCGTGGAAAAAAATCTTATGACTTGTTCTTAATAATCCAACTCACGCTTCATTACAGTACCTGCAATACTTAATTTGTGAAACCAGTGTAATTGTATTTGCAGTCTGTGCTGTCGTGGTGGTGTGAGGAAAACAAGCAGCACACCGGACAAGGAGCACGCTGCCCAGTCTCCTGGCCTGGCTTCAGTGAAATTGCCAGCAAAACAAAATAAATTGCTTTTGCTTAGCAGGAACCACACTCTGATCTCACCCTCCGAATAGAGAATTTCCTGCTCCTGCTGCTCTGACTCAGCAGCTTGCTCAGAGCAACAGGAAGAAAACAAAGAGGAAGAGGTCAGGGAGGAAGGCACTCGGCCGTCCGCTCCCACCGGTCCTCCTGCTGCAGCCTCGCGTGTCCCGCTGCTCTGGTGCTCGGGGATGGACCTGGCTCGTGGTGCCGGCGTCCATCCATAACCCCAACGTGTTTTCCTGCGAAGCCGCAGTGCTCCCTGCCTCCCGCCTCTCTGCAGCGGCACCCCGCAGAGTGTCTGCTGGAAGAGTCCCTATGACACCAAAATATTCGGGTGTAGATGGAAGGATCCTACGTGATTTTACCCACTGCTAGGCACCATCCACAGCTGTTGAAGTGAAAGATACAGCGTGTCTCCCATAAGCCTACCTCTTCATCCCACTGACACACTAAACCTCCTCATCGAGACGGATGAAGGATGGCACTAGAGGCATGGAGAAGAGGAATGGTGAGCCGTGGCTATTCCCTGCCCTTTGCATCCAGAACAGCTATGCAAGTCCAGCCTGTGAATGACAAGGCAATGAATCACCCCACTGCGCTAGATGTGGCTCTCATCGCTGTTATGCTGATGCCATGGATGCTAGCGAGGTTTCTCCTGATTTACAGCAGCTGGAGATGAACAGCAGCCTGCGAGGCTGATGAAGCAGACCTGTGCCAAAAGCAAGACGTGGAGGTGAAGATGTGACTGGGAGCAGCGTAGCAGAGCCCTCAAGATCTCGGTTGGCGTCGGACAGAAGCTGAACTAGAACAAACAAGTCTGAGCAAAGACCACGTGTTATTATATTGCTTACTTAAATGCTGATTAAATATTACCTTTTCAATCTGTATTTGTGCAAGGAGCAAAATGACTGTACTGCTGGTGGTATTCAAAGACGATTTGCCGATGGACCTGCAGCTCGTGATGCCAGGCTCCTCCTCGGCGGTATGCTGGCACGCAGGAAGACAAAGCTGCAGTGGTAGGTCCCACACTGAAACCTTCCCAGCTGAGCATTTCACTTGGATACTTTTTTATGGAGTGACTCATGAGAAACAAATAAGGAGGGAAGGGAATTAAGTGTCCCCAGCTTTTCTGCACTTGAGTCAGTAAGCTGAAGGGCAGGAAACCCAGGCACGATGCTCCGGCACTCTCCCATGGAAGCGGGGCTGTCCCCTCAGGCAGCCAGCATAGGGATGATTTGCTCCCCAGCTCTTGTGTTGAGTGGACTACGCAGATGGATATCCTAAAATAGCAGTTCCAGCTTTTGCCCTGAGCCCCCCGGAATGCTGTCTCTGTGCCAGGACATTAACTAGGGCCCACGGAGTACCACTCAGGGGGCTCCCGGGGCTGCTGGGGTTTGCTTACGGCAGAACACCGTGGGCAATTCCAGCAGCTAGCCCCCACGCCCACCTGCAACCACTGCTCAGCCCTCATCTGCAGCAGCCATCGGCTGGGGCAGACATGTGCATCAATAGAAAAATCAATTCTACGTATATTGAACTGCCTAGCTAGATTATGTGAGTCAGTGTGATGGCATTGTTAACTCACCATGTCATCATCTACTGCACCTACCCCTATCTCCTGTATCCCTCCCAGTCCTGGACTTTGCTCTCAGGAGTTCTGTGCCTAATAGGAGTGTTTGCCCATGCAATAAGGAAACAGCATTACAATTTTGTTTTCCTTCTTTTCCTTTTTTACTTTTTTTTAGCAGCCCCATGTAATCTGGTTGACAACAGCTTGATTGTATCTGATGTAAAAATGCCAGAAGTTTCATTCTGCTCTGCAGTGCAAGTGTGTAGGAGATCTGAATTGTGTTTATTACTTACTTACATGGGTAGTGGGATAATAACCCAGTGGATCTCACTGCTTAAACTATGGAAACGGAAAAAACCTCTTTCTGCATGTGTATGGCCATTTTCTGTCATGCCTAGATCCAGCTGTACGCAATCCAGCTCTGTTCTGTTATTAAAATCACTTTGCCTGATAATATATTTGTAGACTTGCACCCAGCACAGAACTGAGCAGCCTGTTTTATGTCGCAGGCGGGGTGTTTGGCAGGAGTTTGGCAGCTGCCTCCAGCTGTGGAGCTCTTTCTCTCACCAGGTGCAGATGGCAGCAGATCTCCTTCCTCTGAGCTAAAATGCAAATTCCAGCCCTTTCCAAACTAGCACGCTGGAGAGTAACTGCTCTCTGTCGTAATAAAACTCGAATATGCTGCCAGGCACATCCTCAGGAAAGGGCAGAGGAAAGGGAAGAGGGAGAGACAGAGGTACATCCATTCTCTAACGGATAGGGCAAGGGATAAAACCTGGGCACTGGTGTAAATCGTTTAAAAAGCAGTTAAGTGGGGATTATGGGGTTTGCAACAATTTTAGATTAAAGAGGGATTGAACATACTTTAAAAGGACACTATCCATATGCAATGCTTTCCTTTTCTGATTTGAATATCCCTGCAGCAGCAAGCAAAGGCTGCAAACACTTTCTAGGCAGCTGGGAGAGGCTTGCAGGATGTGGGATGTGGGATGCACATGGGCCATTGCAGAGGCCAGGTGGAAGGAGCAAGCTGGGGAGCATGTTGCTGAAATCTGTGAAGCAGTTCAGAGACAACTTCTGTCAATAGCCTTGCCAGCAATATCCACGTTAGCATCAGGAAAGGACCAGGCAGGAAAAAAAATTTCCTATGTGTTGCTTATTTGGGAAAAAAACAATCAAACAATCACCCACCATACTGACATGGTCCCTTTTCTCCACTGCCATCACAAACACAGATACATGGCTTGCTAATTGCAGACTGCTCCGCAAACATGGGGCGCTAAATTTAGGATGAAATGGCGTTTTTTGTTTGGAAACAAAACAAACAAATCAAACTAATTACAGGAGTTTTGCAAGTGAATACAACAAAAAGTCAAAACAGAGGCAAAATAGCACTTTTCATCTCTAGGGCTTGAACATCTCTGCAAAGCTGCCTCAGGGTTGGTGCCTCCTCCTTGCCGAAAGGAAAACAAAGCAGTTGGATCCACTCAAGAGCCCCTGGCAGAATTAGGAAAAACCTCCTGGGTTTCTTGACTCTGCAGAGCCAATTGGAAAGATCTGAGATGGCAAAGTGATTTTGAGACAGATTTTCTTCTCAGCATTGTGCATCATGAAATACAATTCTTGATTTGCTTCAAAGCTCTCCGTGCCAACCAAAAGCAGGCAGAGCCAGGGTGGACCCTCAAATCCCACACCAAATATCCACGACAGGGAGGGCGCATGCGATACATCCCGCAGACCCATGCCAGCCCTGCTGTGCTGGTTCTTACCCACTACTGAGGCATGTTCTTTTTTCCATTTTCCACTTCTACATGCTCCTCATGCGTGTCCGTGTGTCCCTCACCTTCAGTGGCAACTACAGTGCTGCTGGGGAAGGAGACCAGCTGAGAAAGGTGTGTTAGGAAGCCCACAGCAACCTCTGCTAATAATACCTACGTGGCAAAAAAGGGTGCAGGGTGACAAGTGTGTGTTAAGAAATAAGGGCAACATCATTAAAACTGCGGTGTCCTCAAGTGACCAACTAAACTGCTGTACGACTGCAGAGTTCAGATGGCAGCTCACGTGTTTGGTGCAAAACAGCTGCTCGCATTGCTGCAGAATAATGCAGCTGGAAAAATTTTTGTCCAAAGTCCCAGCCGGCCAGAAATGTCCAGGAGAGGCATGACCTGGCGTGACCAGAGCTGGATGCCTAAGAGCAGCACTGCCAGCCAGGGAAGAGGAGGAGCCTGCTCTGGAAATGCTGGATCTGGGTTAAAACGTGTCAAAATCATGTCCAGCCATAAGGACCTGCTCCTGCAGGACACTCAGCGTGTGCAGGACTTGGCCCTGGGACCTCGGGGATAGCAGCTCCGGGGAAGCCAAGGTACGACCCCGCTCACACCACCCCACTGTGGGAGAGTCAGGAAAAACCACCAGGTGTGGGAACATCCCACTGAGCGCAGAGCATTGGTAGTGCTGGGTACCAGATCCTACTTGGGATCCTCAGCTGATGCTCGATGAACCGAAGGGGGCTCACAGCACAGGCGCAAGGCCGAGGGCTGCAGATCAGGATTTGCTCTGATCCAGCCCATAACAGTTTACTTCATAGGGAACAAACCACTTGTTTTTCTCCACGGCCTCCTAGGCTCTGGATCAGATACTTTAGGTTCAACCCTGGAGTTCCTCCTTTTGCTCAGGGACTATTTTTGGTCTGCTCTGGTTTTAAGTCTTCTAAAAATGTCTTCGCTCACACATGCCTTTTGAATTTATTTAGTTCCTCTACTTTCTTATCAGCTACTGGGAAGCTATATTTAAACCTCGGATACACCAATAGCTCTGTGGCAATATTTAAATTCTTACGGGATGCGTGTGGTCTGGGAAATGAAAAACTAGGTTAATGGTTTGACCAATTCAAATCAGCAGAGCAGCATCTCTGCGATCTAAACTCGGAGCTGCCTTATCTGACAGGGAGGGTGGTTTTCGTTTGTATCACCCAGACAACTCTCCCTCAAACATCACTGGCGCAGCCCTTTGACATCAGTGCGGGTGCTATCTGCATTTTTCCCGTTTGCGTGTCACCACCCTCTCGGTCTCAAGGGCAGGAGCTGGCAGCCTGCCCGCTGCCATCCGTAGGTATTCCCGCATGGCAGGTGTGCCACCCAGATTCAGAGGCCTCTGAATCAGCAGTGACCCCACGATTAGTGCTTGGGGAAAGGGCACGTTGCGCCATTCACTTCACATCAGTGGTTCCCAGATGACTCACAAGTGGTATGAGCCAGCACAGCTTGGTTGGAGACTTTTTGGGAGTGGTAGGGCCCTGCCCTGTCCTGCACGCCCCACTCCCGTGCCCGGCTACGTAGGTTGTGCAGAGCAAGGGTTAAAGACAACCCTGAATAGTGTAGGTCAGTCAACAGCCGCCAGGCAGCCATCTGGGACTCCATGACTAGGCCGAGCCTGGGATCTCCATGATGGGAGCCCATCTGACACACCTCTCTCTTCAGTGGGAGGGGGTCTCTGTCAATTTTTCAAGTTTTACAAAAAATATCTAGTCACCTTCAAAGTCCCAGGGGAGAAAGATCCTTAAATGAAGAGAGGGAAAGGTAAAAAAAAAGCTCATAGTAGCAAAAGTGGTGAAGAAGAGAGACTGAGGGGGATGCACAGAGCCCAAGTAGGGGATTCAGCCAGCCCATCGCATGGGGATGGGCTACCTGCCATCGAAACGGCAGAACATGCACCTGCACGCCTCCCCTCTAGCAAGAGAAACACAAACCAAAATGTAAAAGAAGAAACAACAAAAAAAGACGCCTTGCTCTGGAGCAGTGGTGCTAGTATCTCCTCTGATGGAAACAAGCCCAGTGCAGTGCTTCTGGCTCAATGACTCAGTGTATAACCCTCCCAATAAATCGGCCCTGTCACTCGCTGGGAGATGCAAACTGTTCAGCACCGTCTTGTTTAACCAATGGTAGGATTTTCAGCTTCTAATTATAACCTCATTAACTAAGAAGAGCAAATAATACTTAGGCACAGTCTATAACCCCTGGGGTTAATAGGGAATTTGCAGACCTGGCATCTAGGCACGGCTGACCTTCTGTTGGAGGAGGGGATCCGCTGAAGAATTACTTTGCTAAGGCATCGATTACAGGGTCAGCACAATGATTTATTACCATTTGTTTTCTACTCCTGATGTGCTTGACAGTGATTTGATACATACCTGGGGTAAGAAACCTTAATGCAGGTTACAGGAATAGCTCCAGACCTAGCTGGCTGGAGATAGCTTATCGTTTGAACCCCGTATTGTACACCTGAGTGTCTTGGCCACTTGCAATAAACTCCTTCTCCAACAATCTCTCTTTCTGGTTTGCAGACCTTTTATTTTGCAGCTTTGTGGCAACACCAGCGAGCAGCTCCTGCCTGTTTATTTTTCTGCTCACTCCTGAAGACGACACGCAGTCAATGCTGCAGGGAGGAAGGACCCAGAGATCATTCTTCTCCTCTCTTCCCCTGCGTGATCCTGAGCCTGCCTGTAGGGACTCAGGCTTCTGCTGCCAGTGAATTTTATGGCACAGCAGCTTGAACTGCCTGGACAACTGGCCTGTTGTGTTTTCTATCGGTCAGAACTCCTATGCCCCTCAAACTATGGGACATAGTTTGCTGGGAAGCACTGGCAGGAGCATGCCTGGAGGTTGTCCTTAAACTCTTCATTACAGGAAGAACACGATCCTCACTGCCCCTTGGGTACCAAAGGATGCAGAGATGGATGTGATATGGATGGGGAGGGGCTTTTTTGCACACTGGGACCCAAAGGGAAGTGTCCGCTCAGTCCTCTGCCTCAGGGCACTGATGTTATTCCCCCTCCTGCCCATGTCCTGCTAGTCCTTTGAGGAAGATTGACAGCTGTTACTCTATAAAATTCCATGCAGGCTCAGCCAGCATCAGCCCTGTTTCCCAGCTCCAGCAGCCCCCGATGCTGTGGCTGTACATCCAGCTGCACCTGTAGCTGAGCTCGCTTGGAGCTCTTTCCTCACTCAAAGTTGTTCATAATGGTGTGGGTGTTGTTCTGCACTTGCAGAGATTTTATTTTGTTTCCTAGGGCTCAGGGGAGCCCTAAGGATTGGCATTTCATTTGGTACATTATGCTGCTACCAGCCAGTCGGGCTTTGACAGACAAGCACTGGCAAATCTTGTGCTGCTGCTGCAAGACCTGCTCCTGCTCTTCTGTACTATTATTACAGTAAATAACCAGAGACACCCTAATTTCTCTGAAGCAGCTTTAGGCTACAGCTTCTCCGCCGTCGGTCCTGATAGGCCTTGCTGATTGGTAGCCAGTGGCTGGTGGCAGGTTGAGTTGCCTTTTAATTTGGCTGGAGATGCCATTGGGCATTATGAGTTTTGGAGGCCCTCAGAGGCTGAGCACGACTCAGCACAGCTGATGTTATCCAGCAGCCAGCAGGTTGGGCCATGGGTAACCCAAAAGGCCCAGAGCAAAGCTAGCTGGCATGCATCCCTGCTGCAGCACGCATGCAGGGGCTTTGACCTCCTTCCAGGGATGCCTGGCTGAACGTGGACACCTATTGAGCCATTTCCTGAGGGATGCAGAGCAGCATCAACTTGCCAAAAGGCCACTTGAAGCTGTTTATGAAAGCACTGAGTGAAAGAAATTTATGGTTAAAGAACCTGACTTGAGCAGTGGAAACTCTGCATGGCGATGAGGGAAGGAAACCCTGCTAATGTTTCTCTAGACCCTCCATCCACTCCCCATCAATTGATGTCAAAACCTCCTTCTGCACATCTGTATCCCTCCACATCCAACCTCCACCACAACCCACCAGCAACCAACCTTTGTCGTAAGTGGACGCTTTCTTTTCTTCTTTTTCAACGTGAAGCCAGCAACGCCCCACAGTCTGAAAGGCAAAGGGTGACTTCCAGCCCTTCCCACCTCCACATCTTAAATCTCCACAGATTTAAGGCATTTTTATCAGCAAATTGGGTTGTCCTGGAAGCAACTCTTCACCTGCATTTTAACTGTCACTACATCAGCAAAGCCCCCGAGGTACAAAATCAACATAAACCGCATCAAGCTTCACAGTGCCCTGTGCCATCACCTCCCCAGCCCATGCTGTATCGGAGCCACAGCCTCCACTTTCCTTTCCCTTCCCCCCTTCTTGGTTTTTGGTCTGCCACCAGTCCTGCACTTAGTTTTCAGACAGCCAGAGAGTTTCCCTAGGTGGAAGGGAGGGAAAGGCACCTCTGGCCTCAAGATAGGTAAGATGTAACAATGGTGATGTAAAACGATATCTAGATCAGGGGAGAGAGGAACAGGCCAATTCACACCATGTCTGTTATCACTCTGACCACATTCTTGCTGGGAAAGGAGGAAATGCAAGGACCCACAGCTCAGAAGATGCTGTACCAAAAGACAATTGGATCCTTGTGTGAGAGGAGGTACCAGAGAATGGGTGAGGCAGCCAGATGTGATGACCTAAGCCCATCCGAAAGGCTGACATTTTATTTCATTTTTGCATTTATGTGTTATTGCCTGCCTTTATATCTCTGTTGCAAATCAGTATCACAGTAACATTTATTTTCTATAGAATTAGCACTCATTAGACCACCAGCACCACCACAGCAGCAAGTGTCTGGCCCAGGAGGGTTTGATGAAGGATGCTGTCCTGACATGCTGCTCTGGCAAGGAGAAGTCTCCTGTCCAGAGAAAACCAAGGGATTGTTAGCTTTGTTCCATAGAAGTGCCCCAGGCACAGGGAAACAGGTGAGTCTGCGCATCTTCCACTTACACGTTACCTTCCTGCAGCTCCTCAGGAGAGAGGAGGGCAGAAGGCAAAGGCTCTTCTGCATTCATGTTCCTGGTTATCAGAGGGAGACAGAGTACCTTTGATCCCAAAGCTCCATCACTGTCACTTCACACCTCCCAGCGCTCACTGGCTGGAAGAGATCCACCCTGCTCCAGGGACCAGGGACCAGGAAGGACCAAAGCAGCTGCTCCCTCCCAGACACTGCACCACAGGGAACGTGCTTGAGAAGCGCCTGTTGAGTCCCATGTCTTCTTTGCCATTTGATTAGGTTTGCGATGGGGAAATAAAACGAGGCAAGGGATCCTCAAAAGCATTTGTGCTGCATTTTGTCCTTCTGTATGTTACAAATCGCACGTTTTGTGACAGGAGTTAGCATGCCAGATTGCTTTTCCAAATAATTATGCATGATATGCTCCTTCAGACAGCACTCCAGTGACTCACCAGCAGGTAAAGCTTTGAACAGGGGGGGAAAAAATCCTCCGGCACCTTTCCATGGGCTCTGCGCAGCCACCAAACAAACATCGAGTCTAGCCTCTTTGTACTGCTGTCTGGCTGCTGAATCCCACGTCAGACACAACGAAGGGATTTTCGGGCGGAAGAAAGCCTGCAGAAGATGGTCTGCTTTGGAGGCAAATGGGGATTTCAATGGTTTTGGTGTTGTCGCCCATTCCTTGCTTTGCTTTGTTGTTCTGAGCCACCAGGTCTACCAAAACCACCCACAGAGAAAATTACCTTCTTCAGGGCGGAGCAAAACCTTACAGCTGGGTAATGTCACGTACCAGGGATGGCCCTGCCAACAAGGAGCATCAGAAATGGTGAATCTCTTCCCCTGTGTCCCTCTTCGCCTGCATTCGAGGGGCCGGGAAGAGCCAAGAGCCGGGGGAATCCCAGCCGCTGGAGTGGGGAGCTGGGTGTGCAGGCATGGCTGGGTTTGCAAAGCAAGATCATACGTAACAGGGGACTTCATGTCTTTTATTTTTGGCAAGTATGGTTTAGGAGCAGCAGGGTTAAAGTTTGATAAAGTCCCACCTAGAAACTTGCTGTCAGAGGTGGTTTCATGGGACCCTGAGCACATGAGCTTTTTTTAAACATCCTTATTTTTGCATGGCTGATGGATGTGATACTTCACAGACAAGCACATTCCCGGCGGGGGGTGGTTTGCATTACAAACCATTTGCGTGGCTGCTGGCTGCAGAAGGGATGGCAGGGGCTCAGGCACCAGACCCAGCGGGTCACATCCTGCCTCAGGGTCATAGAGCCTGCTGGCCTCTCCATCCTAGCCACCTCATACGGGGCTGATGCCACCGTGGTGTGAGGTCAGGGTCACCAAGCTCCAGCCTCCACAGCCACCCCATCCCCACAAACACCCCCTGTCCACCCTGAGTCCCCAGTGCCCACCAGACCCCAGTTTTGACCCCAGCACCTCCCAGGTGCTGAGTGCTGGAGAAAGTGGCCACCAGGTCAGGGGGAGGACCTGCAGGCAGAGCAGCAGATTTCTGCAGGAAACCAGAACAACAAATCGTTAGGAAAGCGAACGAGCCAAAGCAAGTCCTTCTCCTTCATTCACTAATGGTAGGCAGGCACAGAACAGCAATGGGACCAAATTTCTCTAAGCTGCTTGGGTGCATAAACCCCTTTTCTTATTAATAAGAGCGAAGCATCTGATGGCTTGAAAATTTGGGCTATGATGTGACTGGTTACAAGATCCCTATCCCTCAATCACCAGAAAAATCCAGCACAGAAACACAAATGCAGGAGGATCAGGATCAGGAGACCTTGGGGAAAATGCAGGACTTGGAAGGAAAGAAAAGCTTGTTTAATATTTTTTTCTTTTCTGATATGGAAAACTCGATATTTACAGAACAATTGTAGAAGAAACGTTTTTGTAAATTAGTTTTGCTCATAGTGAGCAGTAAATCAAGGTTAGAGGGGTGTTTAACATGACATTACTTCTGCTATACTCAGCTATTCAAAATTATTTCTATAACTGAAGTATTTCAAATGAAGGTCTTTTCTTTCAAAAATGAATGGTATTAAGTAATTAAAATACTTACAGACTCTGAGCATAATGCTTAATTTAATGCTGCTCCTGTCTGCGGTGTTGTGTTAGCTACACTGCAGAGAATACGGGGAGAGGGAACAAGTGTTCATTTTTCAAGCCTTTGCTTTATTCTGTTAAGTGACTGTTGATGCCCCATTCCTGAGCCATAGGATACAGCCTTCTTTCATGTTTAAGAGACAGCTAGATGGCTGCTTTTCCATGTTTTACTTTTCCTCAAGTTAGAAATTAGTGGGCAAAACATGCAGAAGTACTTCAGGGAGTAGTGATGACCTCGCTCATCATTTGAAAATAAAGGATTGGTACTCTGCTTTGTTAATGTGTCCATCAGCTCCTTTGCCCTGCTAACCGCATAAAATGCTTTTTACCCTTAAAGAATTAAAAAAGAATCATTCTGGTAAGCTGCATAACTTCTGAAATTACCTCCATTTTCCCAAATTTGACGTTTCATTGGAAAAACATTCCTTTTCCCCTGGGTCTTCAAAACTTGCAGGAATTTTCCATCTCTAGGCAGAGCAAGTTTTCTCTTTCAGACCCCTGACATCGCGCACTATGACACCTGCCAGACGTGACGTCTTTAGCACCAACAACCCCAAACCAACCACGCTCCTGAAGCCAGGGGAGTATTTCATCTGGTTGCCTTCCCCCAGCATATCCTTGCCCCACAGTCTTGCTGTGCCCCTGCCCATTTCACCACCACTACTTCCCCGTGTCCCCAGGTGTTCTGGGAAGGGGCTTGGTGTCAGCATGGGGTGCTGGCTGGCCTCCTCTCCCAGGAAATCCAGCTGGAAAGCAGGATCCTCAGCCCTGCTGAGAAATGCCATGTTGCATGAGAGGGTTAAAAGAGGCTTGCTCCCTGCAACCAACTGTACCACAGGCTTTTTGGATTAAAAACAGGCTCCCTGTGGAGCTATTTTGCAAATTTTTAGTAGAAGAGACTGTATTGCAGTGAATTCCATGCCTTCCCCAGAAAAGGATGGGAAAGTCATCCTCGTTTCCATGGATACCGTGTAACAGGAACCGAATAACGAAGCTGAAGCTGTGCTTTCTGATATGGCTTCCCAAGCCTCCCACCGTGTCCTTGTGTATGGGGAAGGGACAAACAGCTCCTGTGGTACGAGGCGCCCCGCACCATGGCCTCGGCTGCCCACCCCTGGCCTCTGAGGATCTCCATGAAAAACTCCACATTTCTGGCTAAGCGGGACTGGAGACTCTGTGGATGCACCTTCTCCTTGTCATACGGAAATCCCGAGGGCCAGGGAGGCTGAGCAGCGCAGGGCTCTTTGCTTTCTCCCCTCTAGATTAAATCTGGCTGAGTACATGTTTTATGTATGACCTTGACAAGCTGTTTGATCAAAGAGACTTTTATTTCATCCATCCACAAATGTCAGTATTTTGTGGCATATGGAAAATAAAGCCCACAATAAACGTAAAACAATAGATAAGAATTTGTGGGCATTGCATAGCTGGTGATGCTCCCTCTGTCGCCAGCGACATAAATCTCTGGCCATTAGGCTCTGTGCGATCCATCACTGTGGCACCAGCTGTGGGGAGCTGCATCTCCCGCTACATTGCTGTAGGCACGGCCACGTGCCTTTGCTTCACATCCCCGGTACCACTGCTGCCGCGGGCAGGAGGGAAATCAGACTTGTGGGTGCCCTGCATAGAATCACAGAATGGTTTGGGTTGGAAGGGACCTTAAAGACCACCCAGTTCCAACCCCCCTGCCATGGGCAGGGACACCTTCCACTAGACCAGGTTGCTCAAAGCCTCATCCAGCCTGGCCTTGGACACTTCCAGGGATGGGGCATCCACAGCTTCTCTGGGCAACCTGTTCCAATGCCTCACCACCCTCTCCGGGAAGAATTTCTTCCTGATATCTGCTCCAAACCTCCCCACTTTCAATTTAAACCCGTTACCCCTTGTCCTGTCAGACTCTGACTCCTGTCCCATCAGACTCGACTCTGAGCTCCTCCTTCTGTCAGAGATGCAAAATCAGGCTCCTCGGCTGCTGGAAAAGGCCGGCGTCCAATGTTTCCTGTTTACACACTTCTTGCACTTGCTCACTTCTGCTTCCCAAGCGTGACCCACACTTTTAAGAAGCTTCACTCTGCCCTGTTGTTCTGTGCCAGGCTGCTTGCTGCTCTTTCCTTTCTCCTGCAAGTAGAGACAGAGCATCAAGAGGCTGCTCCATGCGTGTTGTCCCAACCTTGATGATGATAGGCACAGCAAAGAAAGGGTTGGCCGTTTTATGCCTCACGGTCCTCGTGCGGAGTCCATCCCAGAGAGATTTGTTGCAGCAGTGTTACATTTCCCAAACAGGCATGTCTCACTCTTCATCAAAGCACCTCTCCTGAGGCATTGGGAGAGCCGGAGAAGCCCAGGTTTCCACCGTGCTGGCCATCGCAGAGCCGAAGCTGCTGCTGCGCTGCGCTGAGCACGTGCTGGCCAACACCACTGTCTCCCCACTGCTGCTGAGTCCTGTCTCGGACATCTGTGATTTTACTTGAAAAGTAAAATGAGAAAAGATGGGGTATATTAATGTTAAAAAAGAGAGATGTGAATGTTCACCTTGATGCTATTTCAATGATCCTTGAAAGCAGCTGTTTTGTTGGGAGAAGCTTTGATTATTCTGGTTGATGGGAAGAAGCTCTGCGAGGAGGTAGTAGGACCTGGTGGAGCTTGAGCCCTGGTTCAAGCCAGAGTTTCAGCTCTGAGCCTGGCAGCTCACCCCAGGACTCTGCAATCTCTGTCCTGCTGTCTGGGGATCCTGAAGCCAGATGTCTCTTAAAGCACGGGAGTCCCCTGGGAAACAAGAGGCCCAACAAGGACGAGACCCACAACCCCACCCCTGCTTTACCCCAGCAGAGGAGCTGGACCTTCAGGAGGTGAAAAGGCTTAACAAGCAGAAGTCAGCACAAGGGAGGGAAACAGAGAGTTAATTGAATGTTCGAGATAGCATCAATATAAAGTGTGGTTTGCCGAGACTGTCTTTCAATATTATCTACTGTCATTTAGTAATTGTATGTACACACACACACGAACGAAATACGAGGTGGTGGGATGCAAAGTTTCCCTGGCACGGGCTTCGACAGATGCATTACTCATGAGGGAAGAGGCACAAGTAAGCTGTTTGGATCATCCCTCCCGAGTGCCAATAAAATCTTTATGCCATGCCATTAAGCATTCACCATGCACCATCTGGACTGCAGAAAAGCTAATTTTGGAATGTTTTAAACACAGCAGTTTATAAACTCTGATGTATTAGTTACCTAGTTACCTGGAGGGCAGTTTTGCAGGGAGAAACAGTAAAAGGCACACGAGTGGAGCACTGCAAAACAAACTGCATCCATAACCATGCCATTTCCAAGTCCTCTGTCCTGGGCTTGTGCAAAGCCCCTAAGGGCTCTGTCATGTGCTGGAAAGCCGCAGATTGTCCCATTCCCAGTGGATAAGTGCTCCTTTTCTAGCCAAACACTGGATTTAAAATACATTTTCTTACATTTATCTAATGTTGGCCAAATTTTGCTGACCAGGAGTAATGGGGAAGGAGAGCAGCAGCTCCTGAACAACAGAGAGAAGGAGGAGGAGGCAAAGGAGGAGGAGGAGGAAGCAGCTGGCAGGTGGACAAGGTTGTCTATACAGTCACTAGCTCTTTGAACTGGTTTGGGGCTTGGCAGGCTCCAATGAGTTGCTGGCTGCAGGCCAGCACTGTGGCTGGGGTTATTTATTCCTCCCCTGCCTTCCCAGTTCATCCTAATCACCGTGCGTGCAGCCCACGCCACCCCACACTGGCACCGCGGTTAGTCCTCTGCCGAAACTCGGGGCTGGAAATGAGACTTTCCAGACAGGTGAGTAGCCCGTGTAAACTGGATATATTCTTCAAACCCAAAAAAGGGCATTTTCCTTGTTTCCCCTCGGAGCAGGAGGGAGCACTGCAAGGAGCCCCACCGCCTCTGCTCCGCTCCCAGGGTGCTCACAGACAGGTCCCCTCCAGCCCCTGCTCTGCTTTTGTAATCAGAAAAGCTCGTGTTAATCTGCCCGATTTATCCCTGCTCCAGCCAGGTAGCCTAATGCCTTCATGAGGTCCTTGTCTGCAGCTGGTTTTAATACTGAAAGGCATTTGGCTGCGATTTCTGCAGGCTTGGACCCATCGCTGCCTTATTGAAACCTGCCACTT
>NW_010247609.1:30068-37790 GCF_000690775.1 Eurypyga helias
CACCTGTAGAGTTATAACTGTGCACACATGCACTCACACATTTTTTTGGGGAAAAAAACCCCACTGAAAATAGGGAATGTACATGTAAAATTGCCATGCCTCTGGAGGAAAAGTGTTTATTTTCACATGTTAAATGGGTTTACTCACCAATAACACTTTGAAGAATAGTTTCTTATATTTGAGTTTAGCAAAATTTTCTACATAGTTTCAGAGGAGTAGAGATATTTTAATGAAGTATAAATATTTGTCCAGCTAAAATATTATGCCTTTCTCTTTTCCTAGCTACTTTGCAATGGTGTATTTGCCTTTTTTCCACTTCATACCTAAGGAAACACAACTCTGGCTGTAGCTGAGGAAGGCTTGTGGTTTTTATCCAGCTCTGAGCTCTTGTTTTGTGCTGACTTTTCCTTGGAAATGCTCGGCAACTCCCTTCCACCTCAGGGACTCATTTAATTTTATAGGACTAGACAAACATTGCAAGGTGCTCGGCTGCTCTTGATGCCTCTGGACCTCATGTGCTGCAGGTCGTGTCCTCCTCGGTACACCAGTGTGGGGACGTGAGGAAGGTCTCCTCCCTCGATGCTGGTGCAGAGGGCAGTACATGGGGGGCATCAACCCAACCGTGAGCTGAAGGGTCTGGGATCCTGCAAACCCACATAGCACAGCTTACCCACATCCTGAGCTTTGGGGTGGTACCTGCCATACCAAACGTTGGGATGCTACAGTGAGATCACTCACCTGCTCGCATACATGAGGGTAAATATAAGAATAAAATGTCAGGAAGGATAGTTGTCCAAGGTGTGTAAGGAAGCAGCAATAAGAGGCAATAGACTCTCTCTTATTAAAACTGGCCCCATCCTGGAGATATGATTAAATCATGGATAAATCAAAACCACCTCCTCATGAGATATAATGTCAGGCTTCATCTGTGGATTCATCCTTTGCCCACACAGGCACTGATCCCCTTGGATGGGTCCACAGTGCTGAAGGAAGATGCACAGCCCCTTGGCTCAGGCACGGAGAGGTCCATGTCCAGGCAGGAGAGAGCCTGGGCCAAGTCCCGTAGCAGGGGCTGGAACACATGGGAGACTTCCAACTCAACAAACCAGAAATTTTATGGCAGCATCCAGGCTTTGAGCAACCACCCCAGACTGTGAGATGCTCTTCAAGAGAGGAGATGCAGCTTCATCTTTTTAATGATGACAGAGGTATCCCACGTTACCTCTTCCCTAAACCCATAAGTCCTCCCAGCTCTTTTCTGCCTACCCCAAAACACGTTAAGGCACCCACTCGCTCCCCACCCAGCGCCAGTCACAGCCCTGCGGGCACATGTCTGTGACTTCCAGATCTGAACATCTTTAAGAGACTCCCTGGTGCTTCTCCTGCTTTTCCCTTCCTCTTGGAAATTGTGGAAAAAGGGAGGCAAAAGCAAGAAATTTGCAATTCTCATTGCTAAAAAAAAATATATCCTAACAGGGATCATCAGCTGGAGAATGAGATGCTTCCCACACCAGTAGCAGCAGGCTACTGGGAGAGCAATCTTTCTATCAGTATTCTCAACGGCAAATGATGACAGTCCTTGGCCGGTGTGAGCCAAGGTACAAGGTCTCCCTTCCCCAAGAGCTGCTGGAGCCCATGGGCACAGGATTCCCTGTGAGCTCTTGCTTCCAGAGCCAGACAGCTGCAAAAATCATCCAGCAGATGATAACCGCACAAGAAAAAGCAGGGAGAGAACACTGTGTCAGGACTGACCGAAAGGGAAACCACGGGGAAGCGTAAAGCGTGTGTTTCTAACTGCCCTCGGTGCATTTTTTTCTTGCACTGGCAGAAGGTGGGAGAAAAATCCTAAGTTTCAAGAAGTTTTATTTATTTTATGATGATCCTCCTCCCATCCAGACTCCATCTTTTCCTGAGCCAAGCTAGGTATAAATAGCTCTTTTGCAGCTGAGACTTTTCCAGTGACACCCAGGGATGGCCTGACCTTGCCCAGCCTGAGAAGGGCAGACCTGGGCTTGTCTACATGAGGAACCACGCTGCCTTAACCACATCAGTGCTGTGAAAAGCATTCATCCTCCAAGCATGGACACGCTGCCCCGAGTCCAAATGCACTTGAATACCAGGAGAAGACGCAGAATGGGGAATAACGCCACTAAAATAAATTACATCTGTGTTTTATGTCTTGGGTGAGTAGAGGAGCTCTCAGCAGCTGCGATTGCTGGAAAAACTCATGCAGGCAAAGTGGAACAGAGACCTAAACGAGCTCACCGTGAGATCCCCACGCACCAGTATCCCTTAGCTTGTCTCTGCTTTTGAGCCATTGCCAGCGACAGGAGATGCAAAGCCACTGTGCCTGCCCTCAGACTGCGTTCCGCCCTGGCAAAGGGAGGTTGTGTTTCACATTCATCTTGCTCTGCTGACAGCCCTCCTCTGCTTTCATCACCTGGGACCACAGGGATAGGGGAAGCAGATGACATAGGTCTTCAGGGTCAAATAAATGGCTTCAGAGATGCTGGAGCAGCACCCGACCAAGGCTGCAAGGTTCAGAGAGTGTCCTTGCAAACCGAGGCATGGAGATGGGTCAAAATTTCCAGTACAGAAAATGCTTCCTCAGTTTGTGGGTTTTTTGGGTTTGTTTTTTTTTTTTTTGGATATGTAAATTCTGCCTAAGGAATGTGGAACGTTTAGGGCAGAGCACTAGCATGCTGTCAGCCCAATCACACAATAAAACCTGCCACGGCGCAGCCAGAATAACCATTTATGGAGTGAGCTGATGCTGAAGAAAAAGAATAGTTGTTTACAGCTTAGCGTCTCCTCTGTCTGAAAATCACCCAAAGAGAGGAAGGAACTGGGAGAGGAGTCATTTGGTGATTTAATGTTTAAATAAGAGCATGAAATGGGTGTTTCTGTCTCCACTCAAGAGGGTTTGGGATTTGATTCCTCCAACTCCCTGCAGCCATTGCTGGGGATGAGCACATAGGCTGCACTGTGCCCTGGGTGTCCCTGAAAAGGGTGCCAGCAGATGGAAAAAAGCCCATGGAAATGGGGTGCTGTCACATTTACAGTGGTGGGGAGGGGAGACGGAAAATCACATATTTTACAAATTACTTCAGCAGAAATGTTTCATTAGCAACTAGATAAGGGATGGGAGTCCATCCCGTGGATGGCTTTAGGAAGAGTGGGCTCTGTGGAAGGAGCAGATCCCAATTTTCATCTCCATTTCCAGCCCTCTGTAAATCCATGGACTCCTGGTCTGGGGTAGGGTGGTGGCAGGGTCTCACCCACATGGCTGTTGGCAGTAACATGCTACCAGCCTGGATTTTACCTGGATTTTACTTGTATTTTATAGGCGTCAGTCTGAGACACCTATAATTTAATCCCTGCAAAATTGTGAGCTAAATCAATAGTCAAAGAAATCATCTCCTGTTTATTTTGGTTAGTTGAAAGAAATTGGTGCATTCTTCCAATTACCAGAGCTAATGATATTTAGATCCTATATGAAGAAACATTCCCCATTTCCCATATAAATTGCATGTTCTGGCTAATTAACCCTCGCATTGCCTTTTCAAGGTAAGTAATTATGATCACTGTGGAGTAACAGGGAGCACTTAAAGGGAGAAAAATATCATTAGGAATCACAGTTGTTGTAATAGGACTGTTGGGGCTCCCATGCCACCCACAGCACTGTGCCCTTCCTGGAAAAATCCCGTATAGGTGCCCAACTCCTCTATATGTGTATCTGCCCAAGCACAAATGCTTGTTCCTCAGCCTGCTCTTTTAATTTAACATGCTTGTGTGCATCCTCGAGGCTGCATCTACACCAGGGCCTTGGCAGCCCTGGGTACCGGTGGCCCCAGGAGAAATCAGTGCTATTGCAAAAGGCATGGAGGACCACACCATCCCGCAGCGCAGCAGGGCCCCAAAACATTCAGCCATGCCAAGCCAGGCTTTTGCCTGGCCCACCACTGCGTAGATGTCTGCACAATATAAAATGAAGTCTTGTTGCTCTGTAAAAAGGCAAATGCTTTTCACTTCTTTTAGACTGATGAAAACAGTCACTTGATAAATCTGGCCCTGGATTTATCTGCTTTCCTATTTATTGTGCAGCCTGCTGTGTCACTTCCCTTCCATCTTATGGTGGCTGGAATAGATTATTTCAAAAGCATTTTTCCTTAAAGTGCTATTTTCAGTGTCACAGGCAAGAGCAAGAGCAAGCAGGGTTTTGGGAGCTTTCAGTCACAGTGTCTGCTCTAACGCATGGCATGGCTGCCAAAATGCCACCTTCTGATCTGGAGCCATTACGGTCACTCAAGGAATTCCACCCAAGAAGTGCGGTAAGGTTGTTATGGACAGAGTACAGCCTCTATCTGCCATCTCCTATTCCCCGTATCCATGCCACCAGACATCTGAGTCCATTTTCTCCATCCGGCTAGCTCCTGGCACATACAAAGTGTTCCAAAGACTGCCCAATGAAGGAGATGGCAGAAAGTGGACGTAGCACGTCATCAGCCATCACTTTCTGTCCCCCCTGCTGCTCTCCTCCTCGCCCTCCCTTTGTACCTCCAGCACCAGGTTGGAGGATGTCCACAGCCTCTGGCACCAGGGGAGAGTTGTTCTGGGCACCTCCTGAGACCATTTTGTACAAAGATCGGTACCAACATCAAAACCAGCTGAACCTTTTCCCGTCTTCCTCAGAACAGAGCAGGGTTACTTAAATAAGCTTATTCCAAAAGCCTGCAGAAGGGCTACACTAGCATCATATACACAAAGAAAGACATCGTCATATGGAAAAGTACCAACGCAACGATGGATGCTTTTTGAGCTGCCCCACAGAATTCTTCAGTAGGTATTTTTATTTTTTTCTAACTTTCTAAAGACTTTTGTATGCTGTATCTAACAAAAATAACGAGAAGCAATTCAACACAATTCACACAGGGCTGGGTGCATAACTGGGCATGACCCAGACCTCCATCCCGGAGCAGCAGTGGCACCCGGGTGATACAAGAACATACCCAGGGCCGTGTGGGTCAGAAAGAGGTTAAACAACGTGTGGGAGGAGATGACCTGAAGACTGGAGGACTAAGTTTTTGCGTTGGGGCAGGGCCAGGAGCACTTCCAGCAGAAACCCTTTAATGTGGTAGGAATCAGGAGCAGACCTAGGTCGCCCTCCACTTCTGCTGAGGAGAGGTTAAGTTAGTCACCAAACAGAAGAGATGCAGTTAATTAATTCCAAAAAATTAATGAACACTCTGTCTTTCTTGGAGCTTTCTGGGACCATGAAAGCAGCCACATGCTCCCTTGCCATGCCACTGCTCTTCCTTGGCAAGATGGCCTTTGCTGGCAACAGGAGACTTCATGGCCACCAATGGCTTTGTCTTCAGAGGTACTTCCTGAGCTCAGAAAAGCACTGGCTGATGTGGGCTCAGGAGGGGATCTCCCAGACTGCGGATGCTGCACTGAGACGGAGGCACAAGCCTTCGCCATCCAGTCATGTACGGGCTCCCAGGGAGCTCCTGCAGCGTGATCTCTCCTACGAGTGAGGTGAGCAGTTCTGCGCACGATCGCTTTCAAAAGCGCTGTGCATGTCTGACTGCAGGGGCCAGCCTGATAGCAGCTCTGAAAAGGGTGATTTATGAAATCCCCTTAGAGACAAGGAGTATTTGGGAACCAGAAAGCTAAAAGCCATTATCTGTACACCTAATGCCTTTACTTAGAAGGCAGTTTCCTTTCTTCCGATGCTATTAGCTTCCAGGTAACACTGGGAGGATGAGACCTCTTTTCATGGGGGGTAATTAATCAGAATAATCATATAAGAATGTAGAAGCACACAAAGCAGGAGAAAAAAATAACCCCTCCTCCACATACAGCCTTGCTTCTCCTTGCCCAGGAGGAAATGCCGCCTTGGATCAGAGGGCGGAGTAGGTAGTTGTACCTAGACATCTTCATGAGTAAACTAGTTATTTTCTGATTCTGTTTTTCTCTTCATGGCTTCCTCTGCCTTAGCACAGAAACTACCTTTGCTAGCCTTTTGCTGGCAAGAGCTATGATGTAATCTACAGAACAGCCTAGAACTGGCTGGTTTGGGGCAGAAGACATGAGTTAAAATTAATAAAGATGAGTAAGTGACTAGAAGGAGCAGCCTGCATTGTCGCAGCTGTTTGGTGGAGCGTTTTGAGCCAGGGCTGGAGAGAGAGCAGCATCCATTCCTTCAGCCTCCCCAGTGAGCTCACCAGCAGCGAAGTTGTCTCAGGACACCCAACCCCAACACACTGTACGTAGCCAGAGGAAAACAACTTTCCTTAAAAAACACCTAAATGTTTTGCTCTGGCTTTCCACAAGTGATTTCTGTGGCTGTATTCTCGTGGCCTCTGCAAGCTCTGCAGTTCACCTATGGAGAAGTGTCTGCAGTGGCGAGATGTCCAAGCTCGGTCCCGCATCATCCCTATGCCACCGCAGGCTGGGCTGCGCGTGGCTGTGACCAGAATTATCTGCTTTTGGGCCCAGGCAACAAATCCTAAAGTGCAAGTGACCCCTGTGAGATGAATGAAATCTGATTGCAGGAAGACAGATAATTCACTAACCAGCACGGTGGTGGTTTTACATTAATAAGTAATAGCACATTAGCTAGTAGAGGAACCCTCTTCTACTTTAATGGAATAATATTGGTGTTTTAATAGGTAGAAAGCCCCCACGTACCCAGGGAGGCTGCAGATGGAGGCTCCAGGTCCTTGCTTTCCCTCGACTCAGAGGCTGTTTCTCCCTGAGCTCAGTGGGAGGACATCATGATGGCATGAAACCACACACTGCTGAGATTGCACCCAGGGACTTGCACATCCTTTTGGCTACCCCATAGCTGTAGTTTATTGAAAGACAGAGTGGCACCATGCATGCAGAGGCAAGGGGATGACAAAACCTCACCTGCACGCTTTAGGGCTGTAATTGGAAAAGCGTGAGCAACCTGCAAGCTAGCATCACCTGACACCAGCAGTCCTGGCTAGAGCGCTGGATTTGACACGTAGGCTTGCCAAAGTACTTGCAAGCACCCTCTGGCATCATTTGAAACAGCACTGAACATTTCTAAGGGCCAAAATTATAAATGGAAGAAGTTTTCCACAGCACGTTGGCTGGGATGGACAGAATCCTTGGGTAGCCCATGTGCCCACACCACGCTCTGTGGGGTTCATGTATATGCCTGCAGCATTGGCACCCAACGTGACACGCTGGACACCAACCTCACCATCTCAGCCCACAGAAACCACTAAGAAAATAAAATAAATATAAAATGGCTATCCAGATCCTAATTTCCAAGAGGAAAAATGCTCCTTTTCAGGTTAAAGGGCTTGAAAAATAAGCATGGATTTATCAAGGCGGGTCTTTTCCATGAGGCTCCGGGGATAAGTATAATGATCTTAATTCTTAAATTTTTGTTCCAATGATCAGTGTTTAATGATCACTGTGAGCAAAAAGCTAACTGAAGATCATATGGATTGTGGCTGAAAAGTTACAGTACGTGGCTGAACGATCTGGTTCCACTGACTTGCATTATTTCTTGGGAACGCATTAAATACTAACACAAAAATTTGGTGGTTTAGTTCAATTTTATGTCTCAGACCAGGCCACTAATTTTGATATCTACATTTATAAAGATTATATCCCCTAAATCAAATGTCAAAAAATAAAGAAAGAGAAGCCTAATGGAAATATAGTAAACCCAAGACTTGTAGG
>NW_010247609.1:37811-52579 GCF_000690775.1 Eurypyga helias
CAAATGTGTTACGGATGTTTCACCCACTGCTGGAAAAAGCTACGAAGGGGAGGCAGGAAGGAGCTGCTCCTTCCCTAGCTTACCCCCATGATGTAACCGGGGTTTCCCAACGACAGACCTCCCTTACACAGACACACTTTTGTAATTCATATAAGCACAATGGCAAAGAAAAATGCACAGCTGCTCGGTAAACTGAGATTTGTCCTCCCCTTTTAACACCTCACTTTAGCTGACAGGTACGGCGGCACTCCTGCGGTCATTGTGCAGTGCAGGGCGGGAGGATGGGCGGAGGATAAATATTCTTTAAAACACATCTGTCCTGCAATCTCTGCATCCAGAACTGAATCCAAACTTGCCAAAAGTTCAAGGATGCTCAGATCAGAGGTTTTGGTTCAGACACGTCTCTGGAGACCTTAGAAACACGTTTACTCTGCAAAGAGAAAAACAGGAAGCGGAGACCATGTCAGCCCCCGGGGCCTTTCCTCCAGCTGAGCTGGCATGGTCCGGGAGAGATTATTTTGGTTGCAGGCGCAGATAGTAGGAACTTTCCTCTGCTGTTTAGTTATGGCTTCATCCGTGGGGTATTAACCCGCTGACGGAGCCACTGCCTGCTAGCAGGCTGGCTCCTAGCCAAGCTGCAGAAACCAAGGGGCTGGATCAATGGTGTCTTGGGCTCATTGGCACTCAGAGCATTGGCACATGGCTTGGAGCATCCTTTCTGCACTGAGCTTATCACCTGTGCTGTGCAAACGACCGATCGTTTTTTAAGAGGAGAACCGAGTCTCGGTTTGCCCTATCGCTGGTTCTTGTGTCTTGGCTTGCAGATGGCTCTCATGTTCAAGTGGCTGGGGTTTATCAGAGGAAAACTCACAAAATAGGACAGCAAAGTGCTTTTCAAAAGTGAATTTGTACAATCCACACATTTGTCAAAATGGCATGTGAAGTCTAGAAACCACAGCACGCAACCTCGGTAGCTAATCGGCAAAGCTGTAATTGCAAACCCTTGCATCAGACAGCTGAGTCACGAGATAAAGTGGGAGAAATGGGGATGAACAGCAAGAAAATCCACATTCTTGGCTTGGAGAGATGCAGAGCATTTCTGGTTCCCTCCTTGGCTGCTGTCAAGGCTTTGCAAGTAAATAATCAGCATGAATAATCTATGCATTTCATGTACGCTATTCACGTTTTAATGTGGAGAGGGTTTAAGGGATTTTGAGAAAAACTGCTCAGAGCAGTTTCAAACAATTGCTGAGTATTAATGTCACATTTGCAAGTCCTGGTGTTTCCCTGATATTAGCAGAACAACATTTTCTGCTTATTAAGGGTTTATCTTCTTACAGTAGCTGTAAAGATACCAGGGGCGGATGCTAAATTGCAGGTAAATGTGCCGCTGTGCTAGGGAATGGGCTTGTACTACATATAATTGAGGCGAATGCTTTGGAAAGCCAGGAGGCTAAGAATTTGTCATTCATTCAATCAGCTTAACAAGGGTTGGTGAATACACTTAGGGAAAACCAGAGCTGATTCATGGGCTACATACTGGTCAGGAGAGAAGAAATTACGTGCTGAATACATTTTATAATAAGTAGTTCAACCAAGTCCACTTTCAGAATTGTTCATACAACGATGGTGTGCTTTTATTCTTGCTCGGCTTTTGAGATATCAGACAGAGGATTTAGTTCTTCTCCCACCATCTCCAGATAATATGCCAGGCACTGCTCATAATAACACATCTGCAAAGTTTCCAGTGTGAACATCCCCACGTATGCAGAGCCTTGTGTCTCACGGTTTCACAACGTCAGGATTATATGTTTCTGAGAAGCCTTTTTCAAACGTGCAATCTGAAGTGATGGTTTTAACCATTATTCTGGGTGTCTCTGCTGGTTGGTGGCCTGTGCTTGCCTGACAAACAGGGCAAGCCTACAGACAAACCTACTCAAAGAAAATGAAAACCTCGGTAGGGGAAGGAGGTTAAATCCTCTTTAAGGAAATTCAGGGAGAGGTTTCCCAGGGAAGTCCAGAATGATTTTGGGCTGTGATTCAGTAAGCAGTGTAAGACAAACACAGATTTAACTCCCATTTGTGTCTTCATTAGCACTGCTATGCTGGATGAATGGGATTTTAGTCCCTCCAAAAGGCTTTTTTTATAGCTTTATAGCCTGAGGCAGAGAGCACCTCTCTCTGACTTTCTCCAGACACTGGTGAGAGAGCAGTCAGGGTTAAATGTGGTAATAAAAGACCCCATGACAAACCAAATGGCAAGTTTAGAGAAGTTTGGCTAACAGCCTTCCAGACACAGCTTCCTTCTGCTTTTTTCAATTTGAAAGGCCTCTGCTGTCTTCTGCTAACAATGCTTGGGTCCACGTTAAAGAACGGTGTTTATCATGGCTGAGATGCCCAACGAGCATCATCAGAGCCCTGACCACCCTCACCCCTGCCACATGCACACAGGTGTGCACACACACTCCTGTGTCCAAGGCAGGGGGTGGCATCATGAGTGCAGAGCAAGCAATACAGCCACGTCCTAGACAAAGTTAGGTCCCAAGCGGTTGGCCTGTGTTCCACACCAAAACCAACCCCGCTGTGGACTCCCTTTTGGCTGCCTTTATTTTTTGAGGTCTCCAAGCTAACAAAAGCATGTAGAACAGGTAGTCACTAGGAGGACCCCGACAGTGTATGAGTGAGGTTTTAAGGCAGACTGATCCAGATCAGCGGTATCTCCTCTGCAAACCATCCTACCCCAGAATTTTTATCTGGGAATGTGGCCTCACCCCTTTTGGGCTTATTTGCCAGGAATTCCTGTCAAAAAGGGTTGTGCTGCTGTGACATGCCTGGAAAATCCTATATTTGTCTATGCTAGAAAATCAATCACTAAGATATGGAAAACCTGGTCCAGGCTAGAAGTGATTTTACAGTATGTTTAACAACCTTTTTTTGGAGAAGCAACACAGCAGGGTCTTTACTTGACCCGTCCACCCGGCACCTCGAGAATTTCTGGTTATGGAACAGTTCATTTTTTCATTTTGTGGGGGTTTTAAGCTGCAAACCTCTTTCATTACTGAACAGTCTGTGGACTCCCACAGGGCTTGGATCCAAGATCTTTCCAGTGCAATTATGGAGACCTTGTGTTATGGCTGTCAGCAGAATAATAGCCCAGACAAACTTTCCAATACAGACTTTCAGCCTGGCTTCCCGGGGAATATCCTAGGCTAACTTTCACTGTCACTTTATAGACATGTTCTTTCTCATTTATCCTTGTTGCACAGTAAATGTGTGTGAACGGTTGGATTTAACCTCAAGGTAAAAGCCAAGAGCTGTGTATGGTGTCCTCAGCTTCAGCAGATTACCTGGATTTTCACCACAGAAAGATCTGCCTTTGGCTGCTCCAGTCCCTGTTTGCTGCCTGAGAAGGGATTTGTCCCTACCCGTGCGCTCTGCCCTACAACTTCAAGGTCCTGAGAGCTTATGGGTGGAGATTACCTTAATGTCCACAGATGTCCAGATAATTTCTGCATGAAGATCCCAATTCAAAACAAATTTACATGTTGCATTTGTTCTTAAAAATGCAACATGTAAATTTGATGAAATGTCACATGTTTAAACGAGTATAAACCTGCTGCCATCAATGAGGTTGTCTGGATTCAAATCATGAGGGCTGACTCCATCTTTGCTTGTTCTACAAAACTGCCCAGTTCAAGCAATGGGGCTTCTTCGGTTTTAATGCCTTGGAGCCAAACTTATTTCATATATTAAGGAATTACCCTGGCATGAAAGACAGGAGTGAGCAAATGACATTACAGAAGAGGTAGTGCCAGCCCAGCCGAGGGACAGGCTGTCCTACGGGAGCCCCAAGTAGACCAGGCTCAAGTAAGGGCTCTGGGGATGATCAGCAGGGAAAGCCTGGCCACCACCAGGAAAATAAGCTTGCTTTAGCCTAGTAAATTGGGAGAAGAATGGGAGTGGTAGTGATCTCCATTAGTTCAGCAAACTTTAAGGAGGAGGATTAAGCTCAGGGACAGTGGGGCTGGTGTCAGCAGTTGTGCTGCAAGAGCAAATGGGCTGCTTTGCTCAGGGACAGCTTTATACCTACCCTGTTAGAGCAGAGAAAGTCTGGAAAGGCTCCCCAGGGGAGCAGAGTGGTGAAAAATGTGAGCTTGAAGATGGGATTGGATTTGACTGTGAGAGGGTGGGAGGGTGATGGTGAGTGGCAGTGAGGTTCCTGCCCATCCTCTGCATCTCACATTCCCCCTTGCACCTGCTGTCAGAGACTGCTCTGCCCACAGGCAGCTCACAGCCCTTTCCGTGTAGCGTTCATCTCTGCTAACAAAAAATCTGGTCCATTCTGCTCTGGGTTTGGCATTTAGATACTCACCCACCAGCTGCTGGGCTGCACTGAGAAACCCCATCTCGAGGCGCGCAGCACAGCTTGGTTTCAGAGCAGTAGCGCTGGTGTGAGGGGCAGTGTTGTGGTGCCAGTGCCCTGCATCACCCAGTCCTCACAAAATCCACCTCCTTGCTCATTCGTGTGGACCTAGATTGTTACAGCTTTTGCATGAACAACCCTTTTTTTTCCACTAGACATACTGCCTTTTCCTTTATTACTTATTAACTAATAAAAAGTCTGAAGCTATGTATTAAACAGCTGTGCATCTAACTGAGCCAGCAACAACAGATTATTATTTTTTCTTTCTTTGAATGAGAAAAGCCTCTTGTCAGGCCCTCCTAAAACACAGGGAAGATAAGCTAAATAAAAGTTAAATCAGTGTCAAGAAAACTAGCCTGCAGATAATGGAGTCCACAAAGAGGTCCTGGGGAGAGAGCAGCACTTATCTCATAGGTCAGGTAGAGATTGTTAACATTAAACTCTCAGCTGTATCAAAACCAACCCTCGCTTCCACTGAAGTCATTACTAGCTATTTCCAGTTGATAAATACCTTATTAAAATGGGATGCTATTAAAATTACCTGCAGCAAAGCTCAAAGCACACCGATTTTCAACAAATGCCTAGAAATGTTCAGTATGTGTTTTTCCCTACTTAACTACTTATTAAATGTGGATATGTTATGAAGTATGTTTACAGTTAATATGACACCAGTATCATCTGATACAGTCCTTCTCTAAGCAGACATTTGCAATAGGCTGGGCAATCACTATGATGAGACATTAGATGAGCGAGAGCCGCCCATAACCAACTCTACAGTGTAAATCCAGCAGGTTGGGCTGAACAGGCTGTTGTGGTCTGATGGATGCCATGTTCTTACTAGCACTATTACTGAGCATTATATGGGCATGTCAGAGAGAAGAAAGACTTATTTCTACCTGTGTCTAAAGTACAAAAGCAAGTGGAATTGCTTTAAATTTGGTCCTGACGTAGGAAATTTGGTTTGTAACTGAACAAAGAAAGCACAGATGCTGAATGGTACAGCGATGCTCCTGGTGTATCACTGACATAAGCCAGGATGAGGAGGAGAGTGGAGACAACCAGGAGAAGGCTCTGTTTCCTTCTGAGTCTGATTATTTGGAGTCAGCTGAGACAGGAGTTCTTCCTGACCTTTCACACCTTCTCGTGTTACAGTACACGGAACACACCAGACTCCAGCCCGGCCAAACATGTCGTGTCCCCAGTTCATGTATCCTGCCATTTGTATGAGTTGGACCACACTGTGGTGGTTCACGAAGCTGCGACTCCCCAGGAGCAACTCCTGGTCCCTGGGAGGATGCTGGAGGGAGGCTGACGTGGTCAGCAAGCCAGCCGGCTCCCCGCAGGCCAGCAGCTGCATGAGGGTTTTAGGTGGGGAGTCCCGCAGGAGAGACAGGCGCTGCTTTCTCTTGTCTGAAGATCTTCTCCTTCCTTCCTCTCTCTCTTCCTGAGAGAGACAAAAGTAGGTAAAATGCCAGGGACTGTTCTCTGTCTGGGGGATCATTTCTGATTCGCTTCTGCTTCCAGACTCCCGTGTATGTCACAGTCCTGACTCTGTCACTAGATTTCATTTCCTCTACCTCCCAACTTTTTAATGTGAAGATCTTGTTATCCTGTTCTGCAGAAAACGGCTGGATTTTAAAAGGACCCATTTCTCTACTCAACAACCACATCCAATAGTTAAGATTTTGCGTTAAGCATGCTAGGGGTTAACCATTCAGGATAATATTTCTGTTACGCCCAGCACCACTTACAGAGTCGCAGAGGATGAAGCAGCCCTTCAGCAGCAATGCCACTGTAGGAAAACTGAAGAACATATACTCGTTACTGGCATTATCCAAAGAGAAACACAGAGTTTGGTATAATCAGCCTAAACACAAGGGTGTGAACTACAAGAAGCTGAACACAAATGCATGGTAATCAAAATGCATTCAAAAAAATGTAAGGAAACAGAAATTAACCCTTGGGAATTAATTCCTTCCTCAGGGTCACTTTTAATTGCCTGTGGACCCAGAGACAAATGTGGCCACAGTATTTTTCAAAGGCTAGATTCACATGGACTCCAAAACCACAAGCACAGGTCTGGTGCAGATAAGAAACCTGCTTGATGAATAAAAAGGAGAAGAAACTCGCAGATGAAACCCAACGTCTTCCTCAGGTGGAGGATGCTCCCTGTGCCTGTTTTCTGGCGCTGTTATTTTTGGACGTAGACACCCTTCTCCCCTGGAACTGACTCACCTCTGCAGGAAAGCCTCTTCCCCCCTGTGCAGTTGTCTGCGTTTTCCTTCCACGGCTCCTGATTTCCTTCTAGGGGTTTGCATCAAACCTCTCACACGAACAGTTTTAGAGCATGACCACTGTGACTGTTTTTACAGGGAGAAACCTGAGCCAAAGAAAACAATAAATGCTTGAACTCTGTCCCATTAATCAGATCGCAAAGCACGATTACAATGAATCTCGTAAACCCCAACAAATTAATTCCTCTTATCCTCCCTTTGCATCAGGCATAGACAATTCAAGTTATTTTCCCCAAATCCATGCTGTGTGGCAGGGCCAGGAATGGATTTTAGATCTAGAGATTCGTAGGCAGCCCAAGCTGGAAAAGATGAGTTTTCAATTGACATCAGATCAGACACTGGACTCAGATGTCCCTTCTCAGGGCTGTTAGGTTGTACCAGGAGATAAAGCAGGACAGGAACCCTCTGAGCACAGTGGAGAAACAAACCTTTATCTCAGAAACACCATAGTCAACCTTTCTCCAATGAAAAAATGTTCTTTCATGCAGAGGATGAAACCTGGTGATTCAGGAAGCAAGCAGGCACCAGGTTGCACAGCCCGATGAGACCAGGGTCCCTAAACCAGAGCCCATTCAGAAGCCCCAGGGCCCCTTTGCAGAAGATCCTTGTGGTGAATCTTTCCTTCATGAATTGCTCTCAAAAATAACAGCCACCTGAGAAAGGCAAGCATTGTAGTAATCATGTTAAGCCTTTAAATAATAAGGGGGAGGGTGAAAGTGTCTCGTTAGAGCTCGGCAGTCTGGTGGGCCTGTGGGTGCCCGGGGGGTGTGTGGTGGCAAACCCTGCTGAGGACGGGAGCTGCAGTCATGCCCTGTCTTGGATTTTTTGGAGTATTTTTTTTGTCTTTTTGCCTTCCTGTTGAGCATCCTCTCAGGTGATGCATGAACCTCTTGTACCTTGCAAAGGTTTATAGCGAACTGCCTTTTGATAAACGTTTCATTTTAGCAGATCCATCTCCCCAGCCCTGGGCACACTGTAGCATCCAAGAGGAAGGCAAAGTGCTCCGCATCCCCCCTTCCCTGAGCAGCACCATCAGGTATCAGCCTACAGTGGCCAGAAACGCCTTTCATATTTGATCAGAAACCATAACATCAATGAAGACTATAATTTCCTGGCTAAAACTCGGATATCAAATTTGCATGTAGACGAGGCCTTGCAGGGTCATCAGCTCTGGGCTGATCACGTTTCTCTGCCCACTCTCCACTGAAGTTTATAATGGCTTAAATATGTAAGTGTTTGGAGTAGTCACAGTTTGTATCTGTGTTTTAGAATAAATAGGAAGTGAGAAGACTTGAGCAGCAGCAAGGTTGCCATAGCAATTGTTTGTTGGAGAAGAGAAACTGCAACAACAAAACCCTGGAGAACATGTCACTGTGACTCTACCTTTTGCATCGTGCCCATCCGGACTTCATAGAGGCCGGTTTGCAGAGAAGAGACTACGCTTGCCCTCCCTGCTGCCCTTCAGCATTTCGGGGAACCTGCAAGGGGGCACGGCCAAGGCAGTGAACTCGTCAGTTCAGCCTGAAGTTTCGCCGAGTGACACACACGGGAACTTTGCACACACGTTAAATCACGCGTGAGTCATCGAGCGATCCCATCATTATATCAGTGCAAGTATTTACTTATAAATCATAGATGAATCATAAGTCATTAGTCTGACTCTTTAAACCATGGAGTTTCAATCATATGTTTTGTCTCAGATTAAAGCCTGCAATCACTTCAAAAACAAGCTGATCTCTGGTGTAGGAAGGTTATCTGCAGGGTGCTCTTGTGCTACTCAGCTGAACGCTGATGGACCACTGCCTGGAGAAGTAGCTAAATGGAAAATAAATCCACGTGCAATCCTGGAGATTTATTTTCACTTGCATGAGAATAACTCTGAGAACCAAACACCAAATACATCAGCACTGCGATACTTGTAACCGCTGTTATCTGAGCAATGCGATGATAAGTTGACAGCATTTGTAGAGAGTTTTTCACTCGTGGCTTTACATTTGATGCTTTATGTATTTCCTTTGCTTACACCTGGCACCAGCCTTTAATGGCTGACATGCATTATTATTCTCATCTTACAAAGGGAGAGACAGGGACAGAATGTAAATGGGGGCCAAGGTGAGATAGACGCAGCAGTGCTGGAAATAGATTTTGCTTCCAGGCTCTGTTTGACACAGACCTTGCCTAATACTATCAGCTCATGGTCGCCTTGCTGCCATTAGAGCAGATACTGCTGGCACTTCCTAGATGCGAGGGTCACACCATGCCTGAGCATCAGCGTTTCAGTGACAACTGTCAGAATCATCTGTGAGACATTTGTATTCGGACGTCAACATTGCTGACCCAGCAAATAATGTTTGCATAAATAGTTTTAAAATGCTGCCTGGAAAATCTTAACTACCATAGGACACCCTTCTCTAAATCCAACAGCAAAGTGACCATTGTGCCTTAGGAAGAGGGACAGGGTGGCAGAGCAGTATCTCACCAGTCACCGGAACAGCAGCCGGCTGCGTGGGGTGTCAAAGAGCACTTGGGGAATGCCTCTGCCCTTCTCACCCATGGGCAGGACAGCTCAGACTACCACGGTGCTTCTAGAGGGAAGGATTTAAAAGGTCACCTCATGACCATGTCTGTGCTAGACCGTGCTGAAACATGAATGCCTGAACTGTACTCACAAAACATACACAGGTGAAAGCATATCCAAACCAGGTCTGATTACCTTATTGGTCATAGTTGGCCCCCAAATTATCTTTTCTCTTGAAATATTTGTCAGCATTTTGTCAGGCAGGTCTCATCCTGTCTTGGAGCAGGAGGGTGGATCAGAAAACATCCCAAGATCCCTTCAAGCTCTGTTTTCCTGTGGTCCTTGTTCTGAATAAAATCAAATCCATAGCATCATTTTTGATCCCTGCTTTGAACTACTAGAGCTGATGAAGCAGAACAAGCTGTTCTGGTACTTCTTCAAAGCAGAGAATCCAATTGTGTGAGGTTTCCAGTTTGAGGGATCCAGCTGTGAGAAGTATTCACCAAAAGCTGTGGAAGAACCCCAAAACTGCTTTCCTACAACAAACCAATAAGCCATGCAATCTAGAAGCTGGCTTCAGACAGCATTCAGTTATGCCAAAGTCAGAGGGAGATGCAAAGTAGCACTTGGCATAAATTCATTCCCAGCATATCAAACACTGTTCACCACGAGTTAGCGTCATTTACTTTCAGGAAAAAAAAGAAAGGCAGCTGGAGGATAATTCACACCCACTTGCCCTATAGCTTTACATTGAACATGGCTTCCTCAGAACTGCTTGGAGTTGCCAAGCAAATTTTTCATGCACAAAGATTCCTTGCCATTTAAAATAAAAACCAGCTTGTCATAAAGAAATGAAAATCTGGGACCTTTGAGATGTTCCCAAGGCAGTTTCCGAGACAGGATATGAACAGCTAAGGATGCACTTAAAAGCCTGTATTAACTGAATGCTTGTGTCAGTGAAGGTTGGAGAGGGAATAGCCACCTTGTCCTCAGAAACAACAGGAGAAAGTTTTGAGGTGGGAATTTGTTTCATCTGCTCGGATCAGCTCATGAGAAAATGGCCACATGCCGGGAGGGCTGAGTCCTGGTGCTTTCCCCAAGGCTGCTTCTTGGCACAGTTATCTGTGATGTTCTCCCTGTAGGGAAACAGAAACCTTCATGGTTACCAGGTGCACCACGAAGTGAAGGTCAGTGCAGTAAATCCTACGCTTGACACCATTTGGAAACAAAACACCTCTCAGTCTGCAGGGGACAGTTCTGCACAGCCTTCCTTCTGCAGCCTGAAAACATTACGTATGCTTCGCATCTTGCTACCTCGATACCGTAACAGTGTCATCGGACAAAGCTACCTCCCTTGAATAATGTACCGAATACCAAGGAACACAAATTGTCCTGCATGAGGAAATCTGTTGTGCTTTAAACCAGCTCAGCTACCAAATCCAAATTCTTTGTGCTGTAGACATGTTTGATAAAAAATATTTATATAATGTTATCCTTTGGAGGGTTTGAACTGCAGGTTCAGCTTTCTCGCTGGCTTTGTTTCCACACGCAAATGAAAGCTTTTCATTTCTCTGTGTTCCTGGTTTTTTGCTTGGTGGAAGATCACTGCGCTTGCCTGACAGCAGAGCACATCCTCCGAAGCCAAGTCAGAGCCCGTGTGTGCTGGCTTTCTGACAGAGCTTGCACTGCAGCCTCTCCTTTCAGCGACGTAAATACTGGCCTGATATCAGCCAGGCACCGTTTCTGAAGTAGTTTCCAAATCCTCTGTGCTAAGGAGCTACTACTGTCTTATGAAAACCTTTACCAAGCAGAGACAAGTGTGCGCATGGGTCAGTTCCCTCCTCTTGTTTTATTGCAGATATTTACCTGAAAATAAGAAGCTTTTTTCATAAAAGATTATCTATCCCTTGACGCATTCTCCCACTAAAATCCAGGTTGTCTCAGTATCATGTGCAGAATTAGTAGGCTACATTAGCAGGATCAGAAAGAGTACTTAATTTTTTTTGTCTACAGTATAAGCCAAGAGTATGGAGAAGAGTAAGTTCATACTGCCTCAGCAGGGTTATTTTCTACTGGAAAGCTTTTAGATTTGTCAGCAGTAGATTATGAAATTAATTTCATTTCTTAGCATCCCTCTTCAAGGTTATACATCCACTGGGACTCTTAAAAATTAAATTTTTCACTTCCCCTGGCAGAAGGACTACAAGTGACCAAAACAAACCAGCCCAGCCCTCTCCCAGATAGCTACCAGGCAGCATCAGGGAGAGGGACTGGACAAAATCTGTGCAACATAAGGTCTCTGAGGCCACGTTCTCAGCCAAGTGGCCCACCATGCTGTGGGGACCCGAAGTCAAAGCTTTTGGCAGGTGACAACGAGCATGCTCTTGGGCTGGCCAAGTGGCACATATGTACTGCTGGCTAGCAGCCAAGCTGTCTGTTCTGTTTTGCCTAGCCCAAGGGGCAAGTGAGTAGGAAGCTGGTTGTTGTCTTAGCTGCAGAGTGATGGGGGATCGGGGACATGGAGGGCTCTGGGGATGCAAATTCAGGGTCAGGTAAGATATGTGGGAGGTGTTGCATTGTAGGAGCATTAAGGCATTACAGATGGTATCTCGTGGAGCAGAGGGAAGGGAAACTGAGAGGTAAATATTGTGGGTACAGAGAGTTGTGGCCCAGTAGTGATGTTTGGCGGCCTCTAAAAGCCAGCATGCCCATGTGAGCTGGGTTGCTCTGGGCTGCCTCTCAGGCTTCACGAGACCTGCATCACCTCAGGGAATACCTTCCCTGTATTTATAAATATGGCAGACCCACTAAACAGCAGGGTATGAATCAGCACAGCCTGCACGCACTACACACACTACTTGTAGTAGTAGTACTACAGGTTAGTAGTACTACTACAGCAGTAGTACTACAGTACTCTGACCAGGTAGGGAAGCATTTATGCTTTCCTTTTTTTTTTTTTTTATGAGTGAGTTTTCTATTCCTCATGGTAGCAGGCAGAATTTTCCAAATTGGGATTGGGTGTCACAAGACCCACCCAACCACATAGCTTCGAGTTCTCCTCTCACCGTGAAGTATAATTGAACGTGAAACCCTTCCCTTTCTCACGAGTGTGCACGTTTCGTGAGACACACGGGTTATGAGTTCCTATTCTCAAACACATTTGAGCAGGCTTGCAGAAGGAAAGTGATGGTGGTAATGATTTCTGTAGCCCCTGCCTTAGCTTTGACTGTTCTTGGCCTCCAGTTCCGTATTCACTGATTTTCTGGAGCAAAAAGCCCCTGCCTCCCTCAAAGACATGGCACAGCCATATGCACCCACCGGCTCAGACTGCCGGAGCAGAGGCTTATCTATTGCACTACAGTCTCAGCACAGCTAAGCAATAAACCAGTACTCACCACAGGAACTAAAGTCCTACAGATTATCACTAAATGAAACATTTGGTATTCATTGCATTATTATATTCTTAAAAATAATATTAATATTACAGGAAAAATATCATGACCATTTTCTTTCTCTTAGCAATGATTGCTTTATTTCTGTACGGGTGCTCATTAGCAAATTTCTTACATCAGAAAGTGATGCTGCCTGGAACATAAAGTGTCATATAGGTAAATAGGATTTCATAAGCAAGTATGATTCATTACCACCACCAGATAATGAAATTACCTATTCACTATTCATTGAAGGTGAACTATTATGTTTATTAACAAGAGGTATTTGTATGAGACAGTTTCTCAACATTCTCAAGAAGGCATAAATGCACAGTGTGCCTCAGTCTGTGTATAGAAAATTAGACACATCAAAAGAAAATTAGAGGATTTGACCTCTCCAATTTTGTCTCCAAGGGGTAGCACAGTGAAAACTTGCTCTTCTCTCCACTGCCACTAGAAGATCCCGAGGGGGCTTGCACCAGCACAGGGGCTCCTGGGATGGGACTGGTCCTGGGGGAATGCATGCCCTTCACTCAGCCCCAAGCAGCCCTGGAGAAAAGAAAAACAGGAGCTTTGGTGATAAGTGGTTCTGCAACTGTGAGTTAACATTGCCTCACATCATTGCTGGCTCATGCCAGCAGGGCCATGGATGCTGGTGACATTGCCTGTTGCCTTTGCTCTTCTGGAAGTACCTCCAAGCTCCCCGTAGCAGACCCATAACCCAGCACCATCTTCAACCTCTCCTGATGAAATCTTCCCCTTCTCATTATAAAAGCAGTGTGCTGTGCAGCACTGCCAGCACTGGGAACATCAGTGTCCCAGCAACTTCACAGGCGTCTGGCCCTGCACTGGTGAAATGCATACTCAGGAATCGGCCTGCAAGAGCTTAACGGACATTCAACTCTTCTTCTGCCAGGTGCCTTAGGTTAGGACAGGTTTTCAAGAATGGGGCCAGAAGATCCCCAGACACAAACATCTTACTATACATCTCTACAGCGTATAGCATTGGCATCTCTTTCCAAAGCAACCTGGTAGCAGTAGGAAAAGCACAAAGACAGGAGGCAAGGGTGATCTTCCCATACAGGGAACAACCTGACAGACATAAGGAATCCCCCATCTAAGGAAAAGAGGACCATGAGGAATATATAGTAGGGTTTATAATATCACAAGGCACATAGGGAAGGTTAACAGGGAATAATTATTCAGTTTCACTTTAAAAAAAGCTAGGGGACCTCGCCTAAAATTTTCTAGCAGCAGGTTCAGAAACAAGAGGCGTACACAATGCGTCATTAAACCGTGGAACTCGCTGGCACGTGATATTGGTGGATGTCACAATTCTATGGGTTCAGACAGCGAATTGAAAAATTGATGAAGAGAGATATATCAAGGATTATTAATCCCAATGATATCATATTTGACTCAGGAGTTCCTTGGGAAAGCCTCCTAGGGAACTGCCCCAACACCTTTCATACTTCCGTGCCCTTCCCTAAGCATCCACTATCAGTCACCTTACTTTTTCTGTCCTTTAACTTCTTCATAGTTTCAAATGTCATTCTGCAGCCCTGTCACAGATGCGAGGATGTGGCAATGAACTCCAGTGGGTAAGTCAAGCTCACAGGGGACTAAATGACACCAGGGTGTGCTAACCCAGGTCACAAAAGGAACAGGTGCTTTTTAAAACAGTGGATTTCTATGACAATGGTGAAAAATTATGGTCTTCCTGCTTTCCTTCACATCTTTTGATCTGCAGCCACCTATGGCTTGCACAATGTTTCTCTCTCCTTCTGTACATGGGCAGAGACAACCTGCTGATCAACCAACCATCCAGTTGCAGCAGTGAAGAGTTGGTCCTAATGCTTTCTGGCTGGCAGGGATCTTAATAAAAAAAGTTGTTAGTGTGTAGTGTCTGTAGCGTGTTTGATGCAGTGGAGGATTAAGTGAAGGAAATCATACAAAAAAAACCCCAGTGTAGGATATTAATTGTAAAGTTAATAATAACAAGAAAATATTTGTTTGTTAAATGTTGTATGTTGTGAACATGTGTTACATGTCGTGTTACATGTTATATGTCATGGCCTCTATGGTGGCCTTCTACGATGGGG
>NW_010247610.1:0-5543 GCF_000690775.1 Eurypyga helias
GGGGAGTGGGGAGTGAGGCAAAAAGAGCAGCCAAGAGGTTGGAAGTGGGAGGAAATCGTCCAACCTTATTTCTAAAGCATGAAAAAAATTTAAAGGAAGTTACTTGGATAAATGAGAAGCTGCCAAAGCTTCAATTGAAATCCAAATTCAGGTTGTTGCTCCTTTAAATAACAACAATGAAACATTTATGAAGATTACTGAAATAAAAATAAAGCTACAAAGCTGCATTTCTCTTGAACTGAATGAACAAAATTGAAGAGTGGACTTATCAATACATCAGCTTTTGCAAACGCACAGCAAGTAGCTGAAACAGAGTAAGTATTAAACACACTCTTCTTGGGCATAGGAAAAGTTACCACACATACCAGGAACCAAAGCAAACACACCCACCTCATTATGTACGAACAGTGTGCTCTAAATAGGCCCCACAAACTGATGGCACAGAAGGAACTGAAAAGATGACAGACCCTATTTATAGAATGGCCTTAATATCATGGAATCATCTCCATGTAATTTTCATCTGTTTCCACAAAAAAAAGAGGTGTCTTCATCACTTAAATGACTGGCAGAATTATCATTATTATTTTTTCATATGTCTTAAACAAAGTATATCTGCAGTATCACAAAGAAGAAATTGTAAGGGGTAAGGATTTCCATGCTTCACTATTTACACCTTTTAAAAAGAATGTCCCTTTAATTAAACAAAACAAATCTATTCCCCAAAAAGAGATTTGTGGAAATTTACAAAGATCAGATGGTGATCTTTGTGACCTTTGAGAGTCCTTATGTCCCAAACTATAAGAAAATATACTTGATAACTGGATTTAGTTTAACATTTTATAGGTCATAAGGAGTTGCTCTACCACTGGAAAGGATTTTTTTGGCAAAACCATTCTTCTGACATTTAAAAATGCTTGTCTGGTGTGTCCAGTAGTGTGCAAATAGAGCTGGAATATATGAAGATAAGGAAAAATTCTAATAAAGAAAGAAAATAGTATTTACTGGTTTGCAACTTTCCATTCCAAAGACCTCGTGTTGTTGCTCATTTATTGCAGCGCAAACAGAAATGTATTTCCTTTAGCAATTAATGGTGCATTCACCTACTAAAACTTTCAGGTTTAGTTTGCTCATTTAGCATATATATTTTTCCTAGTCAACTTTTCCATTTGTGAATTAGGAAACGAAAAATGTGCCTGGCTCATTTTTGTCTATTAACATCTTCCTTTACGCTCTAAGAGAGGTACACAACTTATTCAAGAACTCACATGTTATGAAAGGATGTCTGCTTGCCCACAGTGAATGAGATAGCAGAATTTAACACAACACAGGACAAACTTGTTTTAATGTGCTGGCTTTCTTTTCCAGTAAGATGGCTTACAAATATTTACTCCTGTATTTTTAAATGGCTGAAAAATTTTCCTCACTGTTTGTAAGCTGCTTCAGAAAATGTGTCATTAAAACATGCCCAGTAAGACATATGGCTGTTTCTGCATTCCACACTGAACACACCTACCTGTACCATGCCTGAGCCTTCTCCAGCAACACAGCCCGCTTCCCAGCGGGCACACAAGAAGACTCCAAGATGTGAACAAACTGCTACCAAATGAAGTCATTCTGCCTCGTGAAATAACTTATGAGTTACCATTTAATATACTTCAGTCCTTGCTGTTCCTGCCTTCTTCCTCTTCACTCATACAAAGCATCTCAGGATGTACCGACTTTTTATGCTACTAAAACTAGAGAGAAGCTTCTTAAAAGAAAAAATCCCAAGACACAAAACTGGGTTTAGGATTAAACCTAGAAATAATATTTTCAGTTGCTTTATCAACGATTACACTTAATCCTCAGTATACATATCTGGTTTTATTTTAACCTGTATATGCGAATAAAATCAAGAATTTAAATATCAAGGATGTTAACAGATTTTTTTAACCATACTTACAGAAAAAACAGCAGCCACAGTCTCAACAGCACCAGTACTTAGAGTAACATAAGGGATTGTCTCATGACTGATCCCAGCTTCACTAAAGATGTTGTTTGTGTAGTACCAGATCTGTTCCAAAGAGAAGAAAATGAGTTATCATCATTATGGCTTGAACTGCAATATATCGGTATTCCATTCAAGCGTCCATTCCATTCCATCTGCCAGAGAGGAGACTTGTTAAAACACTGAGCACTCGCAAATTACCAAGGGCTGGGCAGGACAACAAATAAAAGGAAGGTGCAAATTTAAGGTGGATTAGTCACAACACTGTTGTACTTCTGCTTGCAGAATTGCAAGTGGTTTAAACTCAATTTAGCTTAATTCACTTTAGGAGTAAATCAAAGAAACTCACTTTAAGCTTGATCAAGGGGATACAATCAATTAGGTTTCTTATTGCTAAGCCACACTGCTTAAAAAGCAGGCTTGGGTGCCTTTATGGAATACTTCAGTGGCACATAGCAACAGGAAAGAGCTGCTGAGAGGCATTGCAGAAACTGCTCATTTTCAGGTAGAAAGTGTGAGATTTATCTCACTTCAACCTCACTGTAGCGTGGACATCTGTCATCAAGCCATCACTCTACTTTCTCTTTATTGTCAACAGAAAGAAAAGATACTTTTAGAGTGAGTTGCTGGGTGAAAAGTAAAAAGCTGCTTTTAGGATGAAATGAATCGCAGTCTAGAAGCAGCTGTCACTAATGGACAGAAACTCATGGAGCACAGGGTTACTAGCTTAGAGGAAGTCATTCATGTTTGGTCAGTAGAACCATATCCAGTGATGACAATATCAAGACAGAGAATATATAATGGTAATACTCTAAAATAACAAGTCTGGTAAGTATCAGAGCCCTACTCACATCACCAAAATATCTGAAAACCATATAATATTTATGTTGGGCTCTAAGAACTACAGCAAAGAACTCGCCAAAGATTTTGGCTGCCGAAAGCATGCAACAAGGAGAAACTGCTTTGGAGAGAGAAAAGTTAATTTATTTACCAGAGAAGATGAAAAGCAATTGAAATAGCTGATTATCAGAAGAAAATAAAGTTCTAAACCACAGCTGATGACCCATGACAACAAAACTGAAAGCCAGAGATAATGATGGCACTAACCACAAAAACAGCAGTGGTATTTTTGTCATATGCTGTCCATGTGACAAGCCCTAACATGGCAAGCATTGCTAAAGAAAAACTTGTCTGATGAATGGAAGTGTTTTGATTGCATGACAAAAGCCCTGTTGCCTGCCAGCATATTATGCACATGATACATCTGTTCATCAAGCTACTAACTCAGGAGCTTTGTAAAAAAGTAGTAATTCTAAATTCCTAACTAGCCTTTCATCAAAGCTCCTTGTTCCAGACCAAAGAAGGAAATCCAACTCATCTGATATAAACCAAAAGTAAAATCAAATACCAAGGACTAAGAAGTCACCTGAATCACCTTACCAATGGAGGGAAACTGGCTGGAGATTTTTATGCCTACTGCCTGCACACCAGCTCTCACCAGAATAAATGCAGTCACAGCAGGAAACTTCTCTATATGAAGTAATCTGCCTCCATGTAGCATGTACTCGTGTTAACTGTGCATTTCTTTGGCCTGTGGATGCAGAGCACAGGCTGAAACAAAACCAGGATCAGCTCCCAGTTCCCTTTGAAATGTTTATGCCCACTGACAAATTTTTTGTGATCCAGTACTCTAACAACTTATTCACCTCCCATACCCCTACGCAGTATATAATGGAAACAAGGTAGCATAAAACCATCGTAAAAGGAATTATTTTATCCATACCAGGAGTTACAATATTGAAAAATTCATGCAATGAAAGTTAGAAACCATGTAAATTTAGTCATTTAATTCTTGATATTGGTTTTCTATAGTGGGCAGAGCTTCTAAAGATGATGGCGATATGGCACATATGCAGACTTTGAAAGAGAAGAAAGAGGCCAAAGAAGAGAAGAAAGAGGCACTTAATCAGACAACTCCTGGATGCAATTTGTAAAATTATAACTAGGGCATAAAATGTTTTGCAAGTGGTTTTACAGAAGAGCATGACTGACCATTGATGGGAAGAGTGATAATAACATGTCTAGATTTAAAAAATGGCAGAGCAAAGACAGGATGAAGTTCACTGATTTAGTCTCTGCAGCAGCACAAAAATAAATTAAGGTAAAAATTAACAAGATGTACATATTCCAAAACAATAAAAGTGAATATTTTTCAGCCTGTGTATCATTAAACAGGGAAATACATTGTTCTAGCATATTACTGAGAGAAACCTACCAGGCTAAAGATGACTACTTGTTTTCACATGGTTTTGTAATATCTTCTTTTGTCAGCTAATGAAATCATTAGCTGACAAAAAATTAGCTAATGATTGGGCTAAAAGTTTTGGAATGAAAGAGCTGTAGAAAATGGGTGAGAAGGTCCAAAAATCCACAAACAACTGCTGTCAAGTTGAAATCAACACAGGGAAATCTGACTCCCTATGCCCATGGAGGACTGTTGTTGCTTTCCAGGCTGAAGTAAAACTTTTTCACTTTGGACAGTCAAACAGCTGACATGAGGAAGAGCTGTATCTCTGCAGCCTGATTTCTGTGAGTCGGGGGTAACATTTATAGCATTCTCACCTGCAGATTACTGTTACTTGCATTGTTTATCATAAGATTTTACACCTGTAAGCTCTTAGCTTGAAGAGGCATGTGTTATAGGTTATCAGTGGTGTTCCCAAACCTTTTCACACCACTGACCTCCCTAGCATTGACTCAATTTTCCAGCCATTTTATTTTCACATACTAAAAACATGCATTGCTGCACAGACCCCATCCCCAGCATAATTTCTGGCCATTTGAAATACAGACCTCTGCCTTAAAGGAAAGATCCCACAGAATTCTAGGGATCCCACTTTGGGAATAACTCTCTCAAAGCAATATGCAGTACAGTATATTTCTTGATAGGAAAAAGGATAAAGTTCAACAATGAGAACTTCACAGTATTTTTTGTATTTTCTTCAGAACTGAGATGCAGTAGTGGAAGATAAATACACTTATTATGGATTACATGTATTATGGATGAATTTTATCAGATGAAAAGAAACTATTAGAGAGTCATATATTTATGCCAGTTTAGGTCAGACTCTCTGGTACTTCATTATAATTGAATATATTAACGTGATCAGGGTTTCACCATGATTTCTATTCCATTTGGAAACCAATAAATGTACTGGGTTTAAGCAAACCAATTTTTTATTATGAAGTAAGAGCCTTAAAAGGAAGCAAGCATTCTCAGATACCAGCAGGACGATTACAGAAGTCTGCCAGTTGGTAATTTCCCTGGAGAATGACCTGAGACTCTCGCCTGAGAGAAGACCAACTTTTCCATATGCCCTGACCAGATGGCAGTCATGGAAAAGACCAGACTGACTAACAAGGCACTACAGACAAAACAAATGATGGGAGCTGTGAGTTAGAAGGAAGTGTTTGCAGCCAGTTAAAGCTTGCTGAAGCTGGCTCATACCCAGCAGGTTAGCTCAGACGCAGCCAGGCAAACTAAGACCCAGGTTCA
>NW_010247610.1:5554-7442 GCF_000690775.1 Eurypyga helias
CTACTCCCTAATCTCTGAGCTTCAGGCAACTTGAGCAAGATCAGCCAGGAAAGCCACAGAGAAGAGACAAGGAATTGAAACCTGGTCTCTCAATCAAGTAGTTCAACTATTTCTCTTGACATCTCTTATAATTTGCTTGTTTTTCCTGGATGAATTATTTAAAAAAAAAAAAATCAATTTCAGAATGCAAATTTTGTGTGATTTTTTTTCTTTTAATGTTTAGTGGCATTATATAGGAGGAGAAAAAATAATAATAAAAGAAAAAAGATGAGGTTTACAACAGTCGACTTGACACACAGGTTTCCTGACAAAAATAGTTTTTCTGAGATATATTTTCACAAAGTCGCCACATAATGACACTTTAAAATACCACCAGTATTCATTTTGGACTAGATATATCTCATTATCCCCCACGGCTTCACTCAGGCTATGTGAGTGTGGCTTTGTTCTGCCATGGAATACTGGACAATTTCTGTCATCTATTAAATATCTACCAAAGCCACAAAACTCTTCTCTTTCCCCTGATACTTTAGCTGTAGCTAATTTTCTTTAGCTTTTTTATTTTATTTCTTTTTGGGCAATGTGCTTCATTACTTTAACAGTCTGTTTCTTACTATAAGTGTCATTTTATTTCACTTATGCACTGATAAATCTTAAAAAGACTGGATGACAAGATAATTCCATTTCTTTTCTTAGAAAAGTATCCACAATGAGGAACAAAATAGCTTGTCATTAGCACCAAAATCCTGCAATTAGAACAAAAAAACACCTATAAAAATGTTTTTAGAGTTCCCTCCACAGTATGAAAAGACCTTTTAGCCTCTTTCTAGTATTTTGTTAGAAACTTTTAGGTACCAGGGTTCTAACTGCATTAATCTTTCAAATGGTCTTGGACAAATTACTTTGTATTAGGAGTTTTAAAGCTGTAGAGATACCTGAGATAAGCCCGAACTACTTGTCTTAGATATCAGAACCATTTACACTTATCACTGATGAGCACCAGGGGGAAAATATAGCTGAAGTATGCTGTAATGCAGAAAGCCACAGTGAGAGCTCCTTTCAGCAGTGATAATTTCTTATATATATGAAAGTCAGTATTAATGAGTTTGATCTATGACAAACACCCCTTTTTCTTTGAGGTGTTTCATGAGAACATTCATGTTGTGCATCTAACCTACACGTCACAAGCTTCAGCAAGGAATGTTCTGTCTGGATACAAAGAAAACAATTTTGCAGAGTAAGTGGTGAAAACACCTGGCACAGGTTGCCTGGGGGAGGCTATGAACTCTTCAGCCTTGGAGAAATTTAAAATTCAACTGCACAAAGACCTCAGCAGCTTGAGTCAACTCCGAAGCCAGTCCTGCTTTGGGCAGGGGGCTGGATCAGATAACCTCCAAAGATCCCTTCCAGTCTAAATTGTCCTGTCTCCTACCTGATGCAATAGGCTCAGACAAATGCAAAAGGGGACTTTGGTATCCATTAGTATCTCACACATTAATGGTTAACAGGACTTCTCACTATTGACTGTTTTGTGTCTTTTTCCCTCTTTTGTTCTGCTTTCCAAGAAAGGCATATTAAAGCACAGCTTATTCTTCAAATTGTATGAAAAAACAGCAAAAATCAAACATCCAGTGCAACCTCTTAAAATCACTTACAGGAACTTTTGCTGACTTCTGTAAATACAGAACTGAATTAATCCAATCAGACACATCTACTGAAAAGACCAAGTGTACCTAAACTTGAACAAACATGGGGCATATCAGACCAGACCTGACCAGAAACAGAGTATCTGACTGTCAGAAGCTGCACACTTTCTTTGCTGACCTATGCTACCTTTTCACGTATTCCTTCAAAGTTAAAACATCACAGCTTGCCGCACCCGCCCCCC
>NW_010247610.1:7458-19882 GCF_000690775.1 Eurypyga helias
CCCCCTTTTATTTTTTTTAAATAAAAAAAGGCCCAAACGATACAGCTCTCCATCTCTCCATGCACCTTCCCACATGCTGGTGTAACAAAGTCATGACTAATAAGCAACAGCCAAAACCAGTAAGTCGTAGAGGTTGCTGCATGATATAGCTCAAACCTTGCATGAAAAAGAAAGAAGCGCCCCAGGCCATGGCCTGAAGGAAGACACTTACAGCATTTAGCCCACAGAGCTGGTAGCAGCCCATGGTGACGACCACGGTAATGACCTGCCATCGCACTGCACGGGTTCTCAGGAGCTGAAGTATCGACACTAACTTGGTGTTTCTTTGGATTCGAGACTCTGCCAAAACTTCTTCTACTTCATGAGACACATCGTCTTTCCCAAGGAAGGTCTGAAATGCTGTGAAGAGAGGACATGTACTTTAGGCCAGACACGTGGTACTATGTGCATTTATAACAGACTTGCTTCATAGAAATGGAAATGTGAGACGCAAACAAGGGACATACATGGGCTACAACTGAATTATTCTTCTGCCAACGGTATTATTCTGCTGTAGGTATGATCTGTCTCATACTTGCAGTTGATCTCAGAAACTGCAGCAAGAATATAAATTATTTGGCACCCTACCAGATATCTCCTTATATTATTTAATATATAATATAGCCTAAGGTCCAGTGCAGAGTCAAAACTGTGTAATTTGAAAAAAGGGTTTAATAGCAAAGCTGTTATGAACATTATTTGACTTGGCTACTTTTGCAGCCTAACAATATAGCAAGCTTCATTGCTGGAGACAGATTGGATAGAGAAGTAATAAGGTAAAAGTATACATAAGTCTGGTGAACCCAGAAAAGGCAGATCTTTGAAAGGAATTGAACATTCGAAATTACTCTTCATATTACCTCCTATTGTTACTAGCATATAAACAGAATTCACTTTGCCAAGATGATTAATATTACAAATAAATACCCAGAGCAGTTCAAGACTTCCTGTCTGTTAACACTGGAGACAAGGGAGTGAATTTACTCCCTTGTAAGCAAATTAAGCAAAAAATCAACCTCATCTCCCAGAACAACATACCATTTAGCATTATATTTTTGCACATCGACTAGCTACTGAGAGATACTTTCACTGCGAATAAAAAAAGCTTTCCATCTCACACCTCCTCCAAGAGGTACTACAAGCCAGATACTTCCTAAGGGAGGTGGTGTATATCCACCAACCTTGTTTTACAGATACCGTATATGCTGATGATACTTTCATCACAATCTTACGGACATACCCCAGGGGATGGCTTTTTAAGAGATGTTTAAAGTGCTCATCATCTTGGAATGACTGCAGAGAAATAATTGCATTACACATACCCATGGACCAAGGTTTTGTGACCCAGTAGGATGCTAACTCTAAAAACAATCCTTTACACAGCAGGTCACTCAAAATTGTTATTTTTATTAAGTAAATAAGTTGATTTAGTTCTTCTAAGTGCCAAATCCATTTTTGTCTTATCCACAGCTTTTCATGGTACTGCTTATAAATAAACGACCCTCACATTTTTCAGTGAGTATACGTTCTTTTGCATCATGGAATGGCGTTGGATGGTTAAGAAAGCCAGAGACACTTGATAAGTCATGTGTAAAACATCTGGACAACAATTTAGGTTTTGAAGTTACAAAACTTAACTTTACCCAGTAGATGAAAAGGCCAAGTAGTGGCATTTCAGTGTTGTGAGGGATAGGTCACAGAAATGAGCCAGTGGCCTCCCATGAGCACCCTTCTCTGTCCCTTTGGTGAATGAGCAATGCTGTGTGCTCTGCCTGGCTCTCAGTCTGGCGGCATGGGGAACTAACTTGAGCTCTGGGCCAAGATTTTTCAGATGCAGTTATCACTATTATTGCATTTTAATGAGCTCTACATGACTCTGCTTAACAAGAAGGTTGATTTTTTAAGGGATGAACACTGACTACCTCTGGGTGTTGAGTCAATTCATAACATTCATTTATTCTGATATCCAGTTTCTCTCTTGGGAAAGGAGAGGTCAGAATTTTTAAATCTTTCAGAAGCAGCATGAGCTTTATCTTTTCACTTCAGCCTTACAATCAAAAATGAGTTAAATTTGGACCTCAAAACCCAGAATTTAAGCTGCTGAGTTTTGTCCTTGTGACACTGCCCACTTATTATTAAATGACATGCTAAATGCTTGTAAAAAATGAGTGTGATGTATTTAAAAACCTCGTTAATAAGTGTAAAATTAGAACAACGTGTGCCCATGGTATGTTACAGTAAATTTCTCGCACTTAAATTACACTTTCCCCAGTCTTATTAGAACACCGATGAAGAAAAATCCAGATAAAGATGAGAACAATCAGACATATATCACTATACTCTTCTTTGAAAAGATTCTCTCAGATTTTTAAGCATCTGGTTTATCAGTGTGAATTAGGTCAGTGCACAATTTTCTTTATTTTTCCTGTCGTCAGAATCCTCGACATTCCTGTAGGGCACACAAGTCAAAAATATAGGTGCAGTCAAGTAAAAAGAAAGCAATCTGTCTTTTCTGCACAAGGGAGCTTGCTATATTTCTAGAGGGACCAGGAAGTAAAAAGCTGCAATTACCAAAATTAGCAAGTACAAAGCAAGAAAAATTTAGACACCTGCTTTTTTTTTTTTTTCTTCCCTCCCTGGTTATTAGGACCACAGATGTAAATGTCACTAGGAAACCTTGATAGATACTTAAAATTGCCAACAAGTCAAGAAATATTAAAAAGGTGCTATGCTATATATGCATAGTTTTGAGTAGACAACACTCAGTCAGAGAACATTCAGTCTTCTTGGAAAAACACATTTTTCTGCTACTCAATACACCTTTAATTTTCTTCCATTGACAGTTTTTCAGTACACTAATAATCACAATTTTATACATAATTAAAATGGAAGTAAATTCTGCATTAGCAGGGAGATGGGAAAACTCAAAGTTCTTTCATTGTGTTATGTTCAATTGTATTCATTTTACATATTAAACCCCTGCATTATTGGCACCGAGAAGCACAGCAGTAGTTCCTTTCCCTGCTGCAATGACTCATTTCCCTCCATGACTGGCTGCATCTCTCTTTAGGGAAGTCTTATTTTCATGTCATGCTTAAAACCATCTAAGGAGTTAACAGTTCTAGCAACTTTTAGAGCTTTCCTAGATTTCTTTTTAATTCCCTTAGCTCAGAAGGTCCTAGATGCTCAGCTTTCAAAAACAGGTACACTGTCTTTACAAATACCAAAAGAAGTGGATGGTTACAGCCAAGGGGAAGGGAGCTCAGAAACCATTCATTTACACCACTAGATTTTATTTTTCTCAGCTAAGTGAAAGTGAAACATTAGAAAGGGGTTCCAAAGTCTGAAGGAAATCAGTTGGTACTGCCTCTAAAACCAATCAAACTTTAAATTAACTGAAGATGGACACGCAAGAATTCAGCTACACAGGAAATTACTAACTCTTTTCCCACTGTAGTACTTCCTTGACTGTGCAAATAAATCAGCTAAAATTATAAACACTGTATTAGCATGTAAACTTTGAGAAGACATTTTAAAGGATCAAAATGCTATTGTGTGGTTTACAGAATAGATCCAGACCAAGACAAGAGAAGGCAGAAAATGAGAGAAGTGGTCACAGGTAGTAGTTTGGGCAATAGAGCTTATGCCTTTTAAAAACTAAAACCAAACCAAACCAAACCAAAACAAAAAAATGAAGCAGCTGCACAACTATTATTGTCATCTGTTTCCCACAGACATGTTCACTTTCACTTCACTAATGATTAAGTATCTTAAACCCAGTGTCTTTAACACAAAGCCTAAGCTCTGCTCAAATAACATCTTCTTTGTCTACTGTAGGAGACAGAATACTGGGCTGGGTGGACCCAGTCAGGCACGGCAGGGGTGTTGGAACTAGATGATCTTTAAGGTCCCTTCCAACCCAAATAATTCTGTGATTCTATGACTCTACCTTCTCTTAATGCTGGGCACTCTTCTGAGTGGCAGTAGACACACAGGGTGCCTTGTTGTTTGTCTCAGCACTTGCATGGGTTTCATCCAATTTGGATGCTTTTGAGTCAGATTTGTAGTAACTTCCCTGAAGTTAAGTTCATGTCAAGACAAAAATACTCAGAAAAATGAAAAAAGTATATATATATACCCCCATATAACACTATATACCCACATACTACTCATTTTATTAGGGCACTGAATAGCCAGAAGAATAATTTAGATGTACCTTGCTAGAAGAGACTTAATTATTTAAATCTAGCCAAAATCAATTAACTACTAGCATGTAGCATAGCCAAGTTTAAGAATAAATCTTATATTTGCTATTCCAATCCAGTAAATGTAACTGCAAGTAAAAGGCTTAGTCTTTTCCCATGTGTCACCTTCTCCTTGTAAGTAAAGCTCTTCTGTGAGTTATCATCCAGTTAAGGATTACATCTTTACCCATTCTTACATCTGGTTTCACACAGCATTAATGCAAAATAGGCCTGTTCAGGTTCACTTGAAACTAGGTAAGATGCACAGGTAAAATAAAATATCCCCCTGACATCCTAAACTAATGTAAGAATTGGTAAACCGAGTTGTATTAAATGTCCAGTGAATCAAATATTCTTTTTCAAGATCAGGAGATTTAGGGAAAAAATACAAATAGGACAGAAATACTATGATCACTCTGGCTTTTGGCAGTCAGCAACCATCCGAGATGGAGCCTCTACCATAAACGACCAAGTCTAGTAGTCATAGCTGTCTCTTCGTTTCCTAAGCACAGGCGGTAATGCTTAGCGACATACAAAAAGCACAGATAAGGAGAAAGAATTTAAAGCTACCGTTCTTGTTATACCTACTGTAATGCTTCTTTCACAACCCTGGGAGTTTTAATATAAAACCAAACATACTAGATGAACAGATTTTGTATGTCACCAACAGATGTTACTATGACATTTTATCAAAGTTATTTGACCCTTAAGACATAACAATATTCTTGTTCTCTGGCAAGCTGGGATTCCAGATGAATCCCATTACTGATTTATATAACCTTCTACTGTAACTGCATCAAAAATACAAATTTCCTCCTTGTAACAGTATTCTTCAAAAGAGACGCGTCAACTCTCCAGCTGAAAGTGTTCATAACCGATGTTGTTAGTCATAAAAACGTTCCTTTTTATCACACTATTACTGGTTTTATTTATAATGCGTCATTGCCACAGTCACAGATCAGAGATCCAATTGGCATACAACCAATAGACAACTAACACCAAATTCCTGTCTTACTGTCCTGGAGCTTGGATAGTAAACTGCCTGACGTAACCCTAGCCGCAGGTTTTTCTTTGGTGGGTTTTTTTGGTGGTTTTTTTTTTTTTTTTTGGGAGTGGGGGTGTGTGTGTTCCCCCTATGCCTGTAGCTCTTCAGGAACTGAATAATGATCTCCTTAAGTCCCTTATGATCTTCCAAAGTCCCTTTCCTCAACCATTTAAATACCCATTTCTCCTCTGCTGCCTGGTGAGCATTATGAAGAAGTATCACATCAGTTAAATGTCAGGCATTTTTCTCCTTTATGTCTAACCAAGGGAGGAGAATGTTAGTTATGAGGCCTGGCAGGGGAGCTGGGATGGTTCTACCCTCTCCTCATTACCAGGCTTAAAAGCTAAGGCTTCTTGAGCAAAGCAGGTTTGCAGACTGTGCTGTTGGTCCAGTCTATCGTTCTCCCCCCACAACACTTAAATCAGTTCTTTACATTCAGCAGCAAGACAAGAATATGGGAGATAGTTGAGGTCCTGTTGCTCTCAGGGAGTCAGATACAAGATGGTGACCTTCAGGAGGACAAGCAGAGCTCGGGTGCTAGCTTTGCTTTTCGCAGCAGACAACTGCAAGTCAGCCACAGTGTCTGAACGGCTGATCAGGCATACATTGGCTTAGCCACCCACAGAGTGCACCATATCCACTGCTAGGAAGGGGAAAGCAGGGAACTGGGTACATCCCTGTCAGTGGAGCTGAGGAGACATCACTCATTTGAGGCCTCACTACTCCTGTGCTCATGGACCAGCTTCTCTGGTGTGGTTTATGTCCGTACATGATGCTCGCCTCTTCTAACCTCATCTCTTCCCTTTTTCATCACTTACACCAACACATTTTGGTCCTTCTCCCTCTTTTAGTCCTTATTTACCACTTAAAAGCATCATGCTCTTTTACACCTCTGCCAAAAAAAAAAAAAAATTAGAATGAGGCTGCTTGTATTTTGCTAGTTATAATCTGGTTTTCTCTTGAGAGCAGAAGAAAAGGAGGGGATGAAAACAGGAGCAGAACCTTGTGGAAACTCAATAAATTACATTACCTCACTGGATTTTTATTGTTTTAAAACAATTAGCAAGATTAATGTTGTCATCTCCATTTCAGAAGCTTTGACATACACGTACATTTTGAAGTATTTTATAAAGACTAATGTAGTCTGCTTTAAATACAGCAGACCTTTTCCAAATAACAGTTTTATACATCTCCAACAAGATATAATCCACAGTGAAATGTATATTTGCATGAATACCCTTGATCAGTTGTGGAAAGAAAAGACTTGTACATTTCTGATATTAATATGTAGATTTAACTTAAGAGGCAAATAATTCAAAAGCATTACTGTAGGCATCATTAAAATTGTCATTATATGGCTTACAAGCAGTAGGTTTTTTAATAACCCACAAAGTCCTCTGGTCTCCCTAATACTCAGGCTTTTCTGCTCCCATTTCTGCAGCTATTGCTAATATCCAGATGATTTTTCGTCATTGCTGATGCAGAGTTATTCACTCTCCTGTTTTGTGAATTCTCCCCACTTGATTTCATTATGCCACTGCATTACTCCTGAGACTTGGATCATGCCTAATCTGGATTTCTCCACGTGCCCTGTGGTGGGAGGGAAGGCTCCAAACCCCACTGCTGGGCTAACATTACATGTTCCCTTGGCCCGGTCATTCCATTAATCAACAAAACTACTTCCCCACCTATTTGCATGCTGAACAGAGATCCAAAGATACTCTCATTTGCAAGTCTACATTAGGGAGGAGGGATTATAAAGGATGTGCAGTTGTGAGAAAACTTCTTGTGTTCCCAACATGCTTCATAATAAGGCACATAGATACTTTATAACACAGAAATATAAAATGATATGATCTATGCTGTTTTACAGGTGGATTTTATGGATTATGAATTCCAAAATGAGGTCTAACAATCATCCTTACCCATGTTGCCGCTGATATCCTAACAGGCTAGCCTGTCTGTGCAACAGGGTGACCGATTCTGGAAGCAGGGCTGCTTGGCAGGCAAGGAATGGGAGGGAAATTCAGGGGGATATATAAACCTCACTGTCTTACGGTCCTGTGCATATCTCTGTCTAGAATCATTAGTCCCTAGCTGTTTTGAAAGCTCTGCAGACCACACTCAAAATGAGTTTCACTCTGTACCACAACATATCTCAGTATTCAATTTTTATTTTAGAATTAATCAGGTCCAAAAGCTTCTATTGATAAGCAGTTACTTTGAAAAACTTTTTCTATCAGCTTCCTCTTTTTTTTTCAGTGTCTAAATTTACACTCTTTACGGTGGCTTATGAAAAACCACATTCTCATAATGAGTAAAACAGCTGCTAAAGCTCATTTCCTTTCAACTACCAAATAAGATAGGGGTAACTTTGCTCTCCTGATGTCTTCTACTCCAAGATCTACCTCCAATGCTTCTAGATTAGCTGAAAACTTCCCAGACTGCAGTTGACCCATTAGCAGCAACAGTAAGTGGTGTGAATTTCAAGGCGAGTGGTGTTATTTTACTGTCAATATTTACAATTTTTAAACTCTACCTGTGAGAGGCCCAGCCTCACTGTCAGTGTTGAAGTTTCCAGGGACTGTGGCAGTATTTCCAATAGATGCCCGTAACAAGTGTGACATTACACAACAGCACTGCAGATGAAGACTCATTGCCAGCCATAGCTCTAGAAATACATCTCCAATTTTATCAGGTAGAAATGAGCCAGTTTAAACTCGGCACCCAAAGGCGTTTGCTCTCAGCCCAGCCGTGGTGCTGCAGAAGTCACTACCCAACGGCCAGCCTCAGGCTGCTCACCACTGTGTTCTTGCTGGGTGCTCTAACCACAGCTGGCAGGCAAGCCCTGTTCTTCACAGTCCCTGGAAAAGCTGTTCTCTGCCTTGCCAAACCTCTGCTGACTCGATAAAGCTAAAGAACTCTCTGCAAAGCCGTGCTGCTTTTGCTCCTTTGGGGTCTTTTCCTGTTGTTTTGGTTTTGGTTTGTTTGGTTGTGGGACTTTTCTTTTTTTTTTATGTTGGTTGTTATTTTTTAAAACACTGAACTGTTTCTCTAAATGTCTGAGGCTCCAGCACTTACAAAATTTCTCCTTCAATACCACACAGAGACAACATGGGAGTCTCTTCATTAATGCGCAGTTACTACTTCAGAGTGCTCACCAGAAGAAAAAAGGCCACTGTTTCATTTCATAGTAGAAGCAGCAGGACACACTTGCATTAATTTAATGCTAAAAAATTACTAAATTTAAGTTTCAGGGGCCGATTCACATTTTTCAAGTAATTTTGCAAGCAACTAGTTAGTGACTGAAAATGTAAAGGGTTATATTCAAATGAAGATATTAGGAATAATTTTTAAATCACAGTTAAGTTCTGCAAATGTTTTGGTATTAAAATCAGACTCCTTCCTTCTGTGTATACTCCTATTTTTAATGTGTCTCTATAGGAAGCAAAACAAATTTTCAACATTCTCTTGGCTATTGCAGGGTGACACACAGGAACTTACAACTGACCATAGTAATTCTACTGGGACAGAATATAAAGTAGCTGTGATCACACAAACAAATTAATACATACATAGAACCTAAAGTAAGAACGAATTATTCTAGTCTGTGTCTGTGAAACTGAAGCAGTCTATATGGAAGCACTGAAAATTTTCAGATAAATCGGTGTATGAGGTTTTTATTAGATCTACAAAAGTTACTGAGTTACAGAAGCGCAGGGTCAACACAGTGACTACTGAACCAAACCCAGCAACAGAATCCATGTTTTTGTTAACCAAACTGAAAAGACTGTAAATAAGGGGGAGTCATGAAGACTGAAACCATCTTTCCCTCCCAGATGAACTCTGCATATAGTGGTAGAAACACATCAGCAGGATGACATCGTTAGGTTTGTATCACCATGCATAATGCTGCATAGGTCACTTTGCTGGAGAATTTAGTTTGTTTTAAAAATCAAAGCAACAGTTCATTTGCAGATGAACACAAAAGATGAGGGAAAAATAACTGCCAAGAGAACATCTCCTATCGAAATATTCTGCTTTTACTGTGATATCAAAACTACTTTTCAGCTTGCACCCCTACAAGAAACCCCATTTTTTGCAAGAAAGTAACACATCATACCTTTTTCTGCCTTGCTTGTGTTATGTTTTTCAAGTAGGAGGTAACGAGGACTTTCAGGAAGAAAAGGCAGAATCACAGCTTGTATCAATGAAGGAACAATGATCGCTCCAAATAAGTAAGGCCACCGAGATTCCTGCAAATGGATGTAAACATAACTCAGTAATAATCTCCCATAGTGAAAGAAAAATAGCTGTGATGGGAAATGCTGTAACTTTTCAACATAATGTATCAGTAAGCAGAGCAATGCTTAGTAAGCTGTTTTGAATACCTTACTCAAGGACCAAGGAAGACAGAATTCAAGCCATCAACTGACTGATGTTGATCAGTTCCAACTGACTTTTCAAGCTGGAAAACAGCAGTACATCATATGTTTTTCCTTTCCTTCAGCATCAACATCTATACATGTAAAAATATGATCTATACTCAAATACATATTCTACCAGTCATCCCCCAGCCGTAGTAGTATCACTCTTTAAGAAACACTTTTCATATAGTTACATATACCTGCATGTTGTTTCTTTGTCTAATCTAACTGATATTTATGTACATATATATATATGTTTCAGTCCTTTAATTGTCATAGTATGGGTAAAATCCTGATAAGACTTCAGCTAACGTGCCCTTCAGCAGTTTTATGGTTCTTGGTGTAACACAGGCAGTGGATGTTCAGAATTTCACAGCTGCTGGGAATCAGTCAAGACAGGCTAAGGTCTCACCACAAGCCTCACACAACATTAGCCTTAGAGGTACAACTAACACATAGTTGTGCAGTTTTAATTTCTGTTCAGAAGAGACGACATATACAGTTCAACAGAATTAGAGTGAAAGAGCTATATAATTTAACAACAATCAAGGTATCTGGTTAACTGGAGTGAGGTTATCTTTATGAATGTTTTCTCTTGCAACCATTGATTCCACCTCTTAAGCTTTTTTCCATGCTAATTTACATACCAAAAAAATGGGTTTCACTTATCCTTCCACCTAAAATAATAGAAAATCAGAATATATCAAGTTGGAAGGGATCCATAAGGATCATCGAGTCCAACTCACTTGTGGGACTACCTAAAACTAAACCATATAACTAAGACCACCATCCAGATACTTCTTGAACTCTGACAGGCTTGGTACCATGACCACTTCCCTGGGGAACCTGTTCCAGTGACCGACCGCCCTCTCAGTGAATTACAGGACCCTAACGACATAAATTGGTTCTACAGTACTGTTACTAAAATTATTCATTATATTGTTTCCCATTATGAATTATCTAACTGAGCTCAGATGTTCAAATGAAACACTAACAGTCTTGTTCTTAAGTCTGTGAAATAGCAAGTACTTTTCCTATTGCCTTGCAAGTGATCTGCTGGAAGTCTCCAGCAAGGACCTGAAGCACAAGAGCCATCTGCAGTACCCCCACCAAGGCAAAGCACCGACAACCCCTCTCTGGCAAGTCCCCCATACAGAAGCCAGGCAGTTTTAACCTGCCAGAGCCTCACTACCGTGAAGGTGAAGAGCACAAGGTGCTGCACTATCCAGCACAATTTATATGAATCTACTCAACTACTAGAAGATGTCAGATACAACTTGGCTTTGATAATTTTCTTTAAAATCAACTGAAACAAACTTGTCAACATCCTCAAACATTCATTATTTAAAGCCAGCTACAGAGTGTGACCTGAGCAAAGCTCTTCCAGGAAAAGTCTGGGAAAGGCAGTGAAGAGAGCTCATTTAAGTTCCTGGCCTTACTTTTAAGACAGGATACTTTCAAGTAGCTGAAGAAAAAAGTGCTGGCAGTATTATTTTCTCCTGCAAAATGGCTCTTGATCTGTCCATGTTCTTAAGATGTCCATATTATTCTGTTCCAACTGAATGGCAAGATGAAATTTTTTAGTTGTTTTCTCCAAGTTCAACATTCATCTATTTAATTCAATGCTTTCTAATTTGAGACTTGGTTCTTAATTGAAAAGCCTGCTGAGACTTCAGTAGGCTTAATGTTCAGGCATCATGTCTAGCACATTTTCAAAAGCTTGGCTAGATCAAAGGCAGATTGTGCAGCATTCTGGCTGACTGAGCTCTGAGAGGCACTGGGGGTTTGGATCCTGTCCCTCCACCAGAATGAATCCATCCATTCAGAGCCCACATTTCCCTAAACAGAACTGGATAAATTTTGTTTCAACATCATTTTCCACAGTCAAATCAAAGGTCAAAAGCTCGCAAACTACATTCTGTTGATAGTGTTTATTTTATGTTCTCCCACTTCAGCAATGCTACTGCTAAAACACAATATACTGCATGGTACGGGATGTAAGCCTCAAACCCAACCCGAGCCACAGATAACTTAATAACTGGCAGGCAGAATATGCAGGGTATCTCATAATCAAACTGTTCACTGGGACTTTAAGTGGCAGCTTTTTGGGTTTTGTTCTTTAAATCTCCTGGAATGGGAAAACAAATTGAAAAAGTGATTTTTCAAACAATTCAAAACTCAGGATTATGAGTCTTACTAGAGATCCTCAATTACCATGTGTACTTCAAGACCTTATTTCTTCATTCTGATTTTTTTTTAAAAATGCAGTTGAGTAGAGAACTTTACCTAATATAGGAGAATTGAGAGTGATTAACAATCTGTTTGTAAACAAATGGGTTTCAGTCTCATTTTAAAAATCAGAAAATTAAACTTAGGTTAAGTCTTTAAAAACAATTAATAAATCACATAAACGAAATAGCTGCCTGATTTAAAGAATAAATTAAGAAAACAAGCAGTACAACTGCTTGGTTTTATTCTATGTCGGCTTGGAAGCAGACATTTCTTTCACACAAAGTCATTAAAACAATCCATTGTTTCATTTAATCTCTATCATTATTTCCTATAATATAAATACATTTGTTATGTACCATATAAAATGATTATAGAACGCTAGAACTTTTAAAAATACTTGTAGATAAAAATCTCTCGGTCAGCACATCGTATTTTCT
>NW_010247611.1:0-5620 GCF_000690775.1 Eurypyga helias
ACTTCTTTTCCTCTCGGTCAGAATAAAATTAAAAAAAAAAAAAACACAAAAAAAAACCCCAACAACAGATATGACCAAAGTAAGCGTGCGTGGGGAGAAGGCGGCCATGGCTTCACAAGTGAAGAAATCCTTCCCGACACCCAATCCAAACACCCCCTGGCGCTACGTATCCGAGTTCAGACGTGAAACACAAACGGAAGATGAACTACAGGCTCGAAATAACCAGCTTAGCACACTTCCTACAGTGCTGGATAATCAAGCCTCTTTTTAGGGAGTAGTCCAGGGTAAGCGACACAGGTACTCGCCCCAAAGGACTACAGAATAACCTGGTGATGCCTCTTCAACAGGAATGACAACCACATTAAAGAAAGAATAGAACAATTAATACTTTAAACAAAATACTCTTTTATTAGAGTACTTTTGATTAAACATACAGAACTCTTAGATTGCTATTTAAAATTTCTGTCCTTCAAAGTTTCTCCCCTCCCTACGGATGGTAACGCTACCTCAGTGCATGTTACACGGAAGGATCATACCTCTCAAGTGTCTAATTCATAAATCAGAGCAATGCTGCTCGTGCTCGGTGTTCGAGCAAAAGAAGGGAACGCCGCAACGCAAACTGCCGACACATACGCGGTCAGCCCTACGGCCAGTGATCCAGGGAGTAGCATCACACTGAGAACTATGCTTAGCAGCACAGGAATGAGAAAGGGAACACAGTTCGTGACCACAAAAATAAAGGAGTCGGTAACAGGTTCCGAAGATTTGTGCAAGTCCTAAGCATTGCAAGGACTGCAAATTTAGCCACTGGTTCGGAAGGTTTTCCACAGCACCCGTCACGCTGGGGACAGGGACGCAAAGTCTCACTGAAAAAGGTGAAGAAATGAGGGATTCGACCGCCCCCAGGCCCCTCCAAACATCACCACGGCAGGCAGCCTGGTGACGCACAGCTGAAAGACCACCTGCCACAGACTGCCCCCTGCGCTAGGGTCTTGACACCCCTCTGCTCCTCTACCAGCACAGGTAACGTTGAGCTCTTGCCTTACACGCAGGACAGGATTAACAACGCAGCGCCTGTAGGCGGCTACACCCCCGCTGCTCCTACCCACTGGTATCAGTTCCTTGAGTGTATCGTGTAAGCAACTACCCTCACTATCAGACTTCTAACATTCAAACTTTATTTACATCTGCACACAAATACTACAGCTAAGGCCTGCAATTCTGTACCCTGTCACGCTGCTCCACCCTAAGCAACTGTCAACTTTTAATTACACACAGCAACTTTCCTAGACTTTTACTGTAAGAATAGAACAGGACTGTAGTTTCCAAGTATGTTTGGTCAAGTTTATCGCTACGTGTGGCAAAATCAAACCTGGTTAACTGGCACCCATCAGCTGTCTCGTGATGGAGCATCTAACGGCAGATTCCTTTAAATGAAAAACCCAGACAGTTGAGAGGTATGAAGAAAACTTGTCTTAAACAGTTGAAGCTGCATGTGCAATCTTACAGAACACAAGCTACAGTTACAGACATAACATTAAATCTTATTAACCAATAGTGCATGAGAACTTAAAAACAGTCAGTGACATCAGTTCAGGCAGTGACTTCCAAAAGTCATGCCTCAACTGCGTTCTCTGAAAGGGGGCGGAAGTCATTCTTAGGCAGGTTTAAACACAAAGTTCTAATCTACATTTGAAAGGCTGGTTTATTTTATATATATATACTATGTATAAAATAAATTAAAAAGGAGAAGGAGGAAATAGGCTTGTATATGCTTCAAATTAACACAGACCAGTAGCTCCATAGATGGACATTTTACCATCTTTGTGGTAAATGGCTGACATAAAGTTCAAAAACCATACAATACTTATAAATAGAAAGAGTTCAAAAGATATTCTTTTTAAAAAATGGAATTCAAACATCATTTTCCCTTCCCCTACAATACACTTCCGTTCTGCATGTCACAGCATCAATACATTTACAAAGCACTTGAATGTCACATCCACACAAACATTGGTAACAAGGCAGGTAGAAGTGTTAGCGGTGTTAAAATTTAGGACCTCTCCCAAATAACTGTACCTGCTCCTCCGCCTTCTCCTGAAATGAAGGCTAACAACATTCATCAGCCAGTATGAGGTATGAGCAGAAGAAAATCTGCAAATGGTACCCCCCCCAACCTGCCTTGCCTCTGCCAAAATACAGCAACAGCCTATTGATCCAGTAATTGACAATGCACAATCTCTTACCTCTGTTCAGCTTGTGTGTAATTTAATCACTACGTAAAAAAGTTGTTTTGAAACACAGTATTAGTGCTTAACAAAAAAGAAACAAACAAAAACCCAACCAACTTTAAATCTTCTGTGAAACCATGTTTAAACATTCTCGTTCTAGATTTAAAGCTTCACATAAACACCGGACAGAAGGATGGCAATTTTAAACCAAGAACGCACCTACAAAACATATCATAGGTAAAAATGAAATCAGTCATCTCTCCACTTCATAAAAATGTAGAAACCCTGTCAGCAACAGTAGTACACTCAGCATGAACAAGGTGAAAAGGAGCATCTAGAATACTCAAGAGGCTTGCTACGCTACTCCTCTTTATTGCCCATTCTCTCATTTGTATGGATGGCCACTGCATGACAAGATGCCTGTGATAGTTCTCTTCCTTTCACCACTGCTGCCAGCTGAAGTCGTCATTGCTGCCAAAGACCAAGAAAAATCCTAGGATCGTGGCAAAGATGACTGTATTCCCCGTAAGAACAAGCGCACACGCACCCCAGTAAATCTGTGAACAAGGGGAATTCGGTTAAAAACGTTTCAAACTGCATACTGACAAGGCAAAAGGTAATGTCTTCATGTCACAATCTACGCTGAGTTCAGCAACAGGTCCACAATGCAAGAAGGTGGTATCTCACTATCTGTGGTTATGCCCAGCAGGCTGGGTTTACCCAAAATGACTCAACCAATTCGCAGTTAGCCAAGCAGCACTGCAAGTTTCTTCTAGCCATGTTCAAAGCGCTGGCTAGCAGGAACAGCTGGTTTGCTCTGACGTCAAAATTAGTAAAGTAAGGCTGGGCAACAGCATGGAACACATCTGCAGCCCAGCTGTACTTGCTAACCGTGCTATCAGGCGTTTTTAAACATCCTTTTAAGGATGCAAGTCTTCAAAATGGCAGCAGAAACCCAGTAACAAAAGAGGTGAATGTTTTCAGAGGAGACTAAGTGGATTACTCAAAGGTTGTGAGGCATTCAAACCCACAGTCTGAGCTGTTCTTGCCTAAAGAGGTTTCATGAAAGTGCACTCCATGGTTTTTGATCTAGTAGTGCTCTCTGAAATTCAGACAAACAAGGTCATCTCTTAAAATATTTCAGCGAAGAAACAGGAAAGATGTAGTGACAACTCAGAAGTTTAAAAACGAATGCCAGTATCATTTACAGTGAGTGCAAAACGCATTGTTTATCCACGCTTCTGTAGCCCAGCTACTCCACAAATCGTTTTTGAAGTGCCCTATACACTTTTATATTTGGTTACTTGCCTGTTAAGTTTTCACACTATTTTCTACGTCATTTTCTCTGCATTGCATATAGGCTGTTAGGGTTTATCCCAAGACCATGTGAAGCAATTGGCAACCACGACATTCTGTTGTGCTTCCATTTCTAGTATTAGTTTTTCTTGCCGAAAGAACCCTTACTCTGTTTCCACTGCAAGCATCCTAAGTACGTAAGAGTCGTTTAGTGCATGAGAGCATTACCTTCAGTAAAAAAACCAATAAAGAACACAGTTTTCTAGGTTGAAATCATAGATTGAAGTATTACTAACCAGTTCTGCTCTCGCAAACACTATTGGTAGCCCAAATGCTGAGACAACGATGCCTGTTGTAAGAAATATCGCTAGCTCCTTGCAGGCATTACTTGTGGCATCTGTGTCATCTACTAATCTTCTGGCTATGCAGTACGGGATAGGAGAAAGGATGTAAAAAACCAGAACAAACAGTGGCCAGTACTGGCTGAAAAAGAAAGCAGAAGAAAAGTTAACTTGATTTACTTCTGTTGTTCTTAAAATCAACACATTTTCCCCATCCAGCATTCGTATTTGGGAAAGATGGACACAAGCCCAGAGAAAGCAAATCCTTCGCTTCGCAACAAGCTGGCATTAACCCAACAGAGCACGTTTGTGAGCGGCTTCAGCTGACCTCAGAGCAGCAGAGAGCTCACTAACAAGATATTCGTAGAGCAAGATTTCTCTAAGCACGCTTAAATCTAACGCCACCTCGCAAGATGAGCTTAAACTCTTAAGTTTAACCTGACAGCTTTACTTAAGCATTGCAGAGACACCTTTGTAGAGCACTCACGTCATTTTGCCTATAAGCTTTCAGTGCACACACATGGAACGCAGCACTTTTCTCAGCCAATACTCAGCGGCCATGGGGCACCAAGACGTTTTTTAAATCTGAACACAGCTAACAAAAAAAAAAAAAAAATTGCACCATCATATTCGACGGTGTTTTCTTTCACTGCTTGCAGCTTGCCAGACTAAATTTCTCAGACACACCAATGCAGCTGCACATTGTTTCAATAAAACTTTATTGCACTGCTTGAAGGATGATAGCGTAACGATCTCCTTCCTAAGGGTTTGTGTCATCAGCTTTATCAGTTTTATAACAAGAGAAAGCTGGCATAAGAAAGCTAATCAAATGTAGAGAACCTGCAGTTCACAATTATTAACAGAAGGACTATCAAGAAGATAACTGATATCTGTTTAACACTAAATAATTCAGTTTAAAAGATTTTCTGTAAAGGCAGCATTCACTTGAAAGAGTCAAAGCAAACAGACCTTTCTGAACTTTTGGTCTATAGCTTCCTATCTCCTGGAAACTAAGAGCAAGCAACAGACCGAAAGTACAGTCAGCAGCTGCCATTATTCCAGATCCTACATTACCAGGTGTGGTACGCAGTCAAGAGTCCACCTCACAGTCCCCAGAGAAAATGCAAACGCGTCCCTCATAACGCATACTTGCTCTCTGCTACAGGAGATGCTACTTGCTTACCAGCTGCAACACTGGGGACATGTTTGGACACTGCATTCTTTACCGGTCTGCAGCCAGGCCTGGTAATTTAACTTTTCCTGGCTTCACTTTTATGGTGAATTAATTCCTGGACTGCCTTTTCCCTACCCCAATCTTTTGAAGGCACAAAAGAACCAAAAAAACCTCCTACACACAGAAGGCTTATCAGCCTGTCATTATGAAAGCCAAACTACCCTGGAATTACAGACACGCAAATCGAAATGAAGAAGAGAGTGCACGTTACTTGTATTGGGGAAGGGCACATCCAAGCATCAAGAACATCAGTCCGACTGCTCCCCCAAAGGACAGGCTAATCAAGGCTACAACGAGAACACAAATCGACAGCAGGTGAAGAGTTCGGTGTACAAAACACCGACCACGACCTGTAAAGAACGGGACCGGAGCTCTGCCGTGGCAAGAGCCCAGGGCGGGGCCCACCGCGCTCCTCTCCCCCCACCCAGGCCAGGGCTCCCACCGGGAAGCTTCTCTCGGGAAGCCCAGCTCCTCTCCCAAGGTAGCGGGGCCCTCCCACCTAAGAGGGCAGCACGGCC
>NW_010247612.1:0-14300 GCF_000690775.1 Eurypyga helias
TTTTTCCCCCTTTCCCTCCCAGGACTGGAAGCAGGATCCGCGCCCCGGGGACTGCTATGCCAACTGAACTCCGCCGGGCCGTGAGAATGCACGCCATCACCGACCTCCACTCCTCCCTCACCCTGCGACTCCTCAACAAGGGGCCCGAGTACCTCCGCAGGCAGATGGAGGCAGGCAGCCCGGGCTGCAAAAAAAATGGCAGCCGATAAGGCCAAGTACGTGAAAAGCCAGCAGGTCATCAGCACCAAGCAGGAACCCGTCATCGTGCTGAGCTCGGCCTCGGAGAGCAGCGGCGAGACCTGCTCTGTGGAGAGCAAAGCCATCAGCAGGGAGTTCGGCCGAGGGAAGGGCGCGAAGCCCCTGGAGCTGGCCAAGGCGGTGTACTCCTGCCGTGCCCCCCTGCAGCACGGCCCCCCCATCGCCAGGCGCAGCACCCCCAGGAGGCAGATGCGGCCGGATTCCCTGGTGATTTACCGCCAGAAATGCGAGTTTGGGAGAGGTCAAAGCCAGGACAGCTCACGGGGGAGCTTGGTGAGGAGGATCTTCCAAGGGTCTGTAAAGGAGAAGCAGTTGGCTTCCCCTGAGATGCCCAGAGTCATGGAGGACGCTGCAGCCAGCGAGAGCAAAGAGCCTCTCTCGGCCGTAGACGGTGACCATGAGCCGAGCAGCCATGGAGCGGAGCAAACCATCGCCGCGAGCACCGAAGCCCCAGGGGTATGTACAAAAGAGTGCGAGAGCCCCTCAAAACTGAGTATAGTGCCTGAGGAGGTCAAGGAGGTGAAGAGGAGAGGTCTCCACCGCTCCCAGTCGGACATCAGCTCTCGCTACTCTAAGTCCTTCTCCGAGTTTGATACGTTTTTCAAGTACTGTGGCCTGGAGCAGGAGGTCATCGAGGATCTCGGGAGAGAAAACTTCTCCGTGGTGTCCGACAACGTCTCCTTCAAGATCCGCAGCATCAGTGTGGCGACGTCCGAGAGCGACTTCACGAGGCACAGCGGGGACGAGGGGCTGCTGGAGGACGAACTTACGGAGCAGGTCCCGAGCAGCACCTCTGTGATCGAGCGCAACGCTCGCATAATCAAATGGCTGTACACATGTAAGAAAGCCAAGGAGACTAACAAGGTGATCCAGGAACTGGCATGATGGCTTCTCTCAGCGTGCATTGCAGCCTGGTGAACTCAAGGTGTGTGCAAAGCCTCGCCCTGTCGATTTATGTTATTTCTCTTTCCTCTTTAGCGAGCAGTTGGCTTTTCCTAACTTATTTTAGTCTTTTCATGAAGGGCTGAAGGAAAATGTATTTTGTGTACTATGTGTCCCTGTGTGGCCTCCCTGTCGTTACAAAAACCAAAACACCAACAAATAAATGCATGCAGCTTGCCAGCTTTAGATCAGACACCCCACATGAAATTAGAGTCACCGTCTGTGAGGGGCGTCTGTCCTTCGCACATTCCTCCTTTGTAAATAGCTTGCTTTCTCTAATTTCTGCTGTATTAAATGCTAGGAAAGAAACTTAGAAAAGTATTCAACCCTTAATTACAGCTGGTTAGATAACAGACCGAAATGAAAGGATTACAACATAGGACTAGGCTGTATTTATACTACACTGCTGAAACTATCACTAATGAGGTGTACACTCTATTTATACTGTACTGCTACAGTTCTCCCTCCTTACTCTCCCTCGGTCTCTCTCCCTTCCCTCATACCCAGGCACCCCCAAATATCAGGAAAGCAGAGTTGAGTCAGTGCTCTGGCTAGCAACTGTATTCCCCTCACAGCTTTCTGTTGGGACCGTAAGAGTTTGCTCCAGGTAACCCCCCTCGCATTCTGCAGGCTTTAAGTTTACTGCCCTGCTTGCCTGTAGTGGGTTTGATCCTCTGGAGTGGGTTTTCCCATGCGGTTTGGCACTAGTGGCTGGAAATGGGTTGTGCGGTTTGCCTTGGTTAGAGGGGTACTTCACTGTTGTAAACTCCAGATAATTAGTACAAATGTGTGGCATCTAGGCTTGGAAATCTATTCCTTCACAGAAAGAAGCAGAACAAATTTAGCCCGGGTAAAAGCTGATACCCTGGATTTAATAAAAGCAGTGTTTATTTTATCTCCCTAAAAAGAACAATATTCATGGAGCCTTTGGTATGGATGATCTAGTAGATAACAGTTTTTTCGCCTTCCGTACATGAAGCCCTTAGGATAAGTACCTCAGCTTACAGTGTGGTATTTAAAAATTGCATGAGTAGGTCTTGGTATGAAGGATTACACGTATATTTTCTGACAGTTTGTAATTGGTGCGTGAGAAGAACATCATTTAGCGTAGGCACAGCTGTTGATGGAGCGTGTGGTGCTTATGAACGTGGAGAAAGGTAGTGCTTGAGCCTCTTTCCTACATTGGATGTGGGGCTGTCACTCCTAATTCCTTTGATGTATCTGATGCAAAAATGCATTTACTTCCTTTAAATTGGTTTTAATAGTGTGAAATTTGGATCACTTTTAAAATTTGAATTTTTCTCAAAAGCCTAATATCTTCCTGCAAGTTGAGGGAGGAAGAAGAGAGAGAGAGAGCCATTTTCACACAGACATTTCAAGTAGATAAGAACAGTTGTCAGGTACCCAGCTGACAACTTAAAGAAGTGTTGCTATGTGATGGATTCTTCCCAAATTACCTTAAAGAGAAGAAAGAGCTCTCCTCTGCTAATCATTTCTCTTTGCTCATCCTTCTGTGCTAAAAACCCAGGGAGATACACAAGACAAAATGATGCAGGTGGCGGTTTGCGAAGCTCCTTGCAGCTGCTGGCCTTGCTAAATGCAGAGGATGAGAGGAAGATTTCACCGCAAGCAGGAGCCACGTGACAAACACAACATTTCCATGAGGGAAAACAAAATAAAAGCCTGTTTTCTTCTGAGTGCCGTTGCCAGGGGTAGGGTCCAGGGCCAGAACCACGGTCGCCGCCACAGATCCTGCACAGGAGGGAGCAGTTCCCCATCCCCATCCCCTTCCCCATCCATTTGCACAGTACTAAGCGTGTCCAGCACTGCAGCTGAGATAGGAGATGCTGGTGACCACCCCAGGGAGCATGCAGTTTGCAGAAGAGTGCTTCACCAGGGCAAAGGCAAGGGCAGGAGGGGGGAAGCTCTTTTCCAGGGCCTGAGCCAGTGTAACCTCACGTGGGCTTGGTCAATGGCTTTTTTTTGGTTTTTAACATCTAAGACAAAAAGACAGCTCATAGCACATAGCCTAATGGTGTGGTGAAAAGACCTCAATGAAGTGAACAGCAAGTTTATTCAAGTCTGTAGTCATTCTGCCATGATTTTAATATGTAGAACAAGGGAGTGCTTTACGCTGGCAGCAATTTCCTTTGGCACCAAAATTTTTGGCAGCCTAGGAAACACTAATCCATAGGGCCCATACTATAAACCTAATTTTAAGCATACTAGGGCTGACTCTCAGCTGATAGACCTCAGCAGTAGGGCTGAGGGTAATTTCTGAAAACTGAGAACGTATGTACCATTTAGGCCACAGAACTGGCAAGTTCAGAAAGGTCAGCTAAAAATATCTGTCCAGAGCACCCAGAATAAAGGATGAGAGTCATCAAGAGCCACCATAAGTTAAATATTACATTTACTGGGCAGAGTTTAAACTGAGCGTTGTTATCGCCACGTGACTGCAAGGTGAGTCCTGTAGTTCTGATCAAATGTTCGTGTTTTCTTTCAGTCCTATGCTTTCTCTTACAATGCAGCATCAGGTTAGATATCTATGTTTTTTCACTATATCCACGTATTTGGTTCTATTTAGTTTGCTTACTGGTTACTAATGGGCAGTGCACTCCTGTGCTGCATGGCGGAGAGATATGCTCTCCCTGGTGCTCCCAGGCACATTCTTGAAAATTTGTCATTTTACACAGAGGCTTGAAAATTGTTGCACTCTCTTTGGAAAAAGAAGCAGAAACCTCTTTCCTAAAATCCAGCATTCATTATGTGTAAAACACCTTTCAAGAACTGCAGGGTTTTTATGGGCTGGTGATCATCCCATTCATATTTTATGTTCTTAGTTTAATTTTTCATAAGCTCTCCGTAAGCTGGTGGGGCACCATGTAAATAAAACAGCTATTTGAAGGATCAGGTTCCCTAACACATGTCATCAGTGATGATTGCAGCATCTGAGCATGGGTTGTGAGCTTCAGAAAATCGAAGTCCTCAGCGAGGAGGGCATTGCTGCTTTTCGATGGGAAGCTGCCTGGATTCATCTCACCAGTTTAGCTCCTCTCGCTGTCAGTCCTGCTTGACTCTAAGAAGGGAGCTCACTCTGCAGCCTCCATCCTGGGTTGAATCAAGGTTATTCAGCCTTGAGTTTCAGCACCATTCCTAAATGGATGTTCATTATTCAAGTACAAATCTCCTGGGTGGGGAATTTACTATGTTGGCAATAACTATAAGCAGCTGAATAAAAGCTTTAGAGTATCACCTTATGCTTGTCTGATGTAATAAATAATAAATGACACTTTTTTCCCCTCTTTCTTCAGAGACCTTGACTTGGAAGTTGAACAAAACCAGACACAGGAAGAAACTCTTCCCTCATCTGGCTCATGACTATCTTCTCCAAGTTTAGTATTTTATTATTGCCTCCTACCCTCGCCCCCATCCCCTGGCAACCTCACTCTTGTCACAAGCACAGGGGTGTCCAAGAGCACGATGGCAAGCGGAGATTGTGAACTGTGCCCCAGCGAGGCAGTGGGAAACAAAAGCTCCTGGAAGAGTGAAGCGTGGCAGCAGCTGCCATCCACAATAATATTCAGCAGCAGCTCAACGCCGCAGGATGCCATTCCGGACTGTGACAGGAGGTCTGTGTTGTGCCCCGTCTCTTTCCAGCATGATGTTGTTGACAGGGATGGGGTGAGAAAGTGGGAATGAAGTGGCAACGACCTCTGGGTCAGGTGTTTCCTTGCAGACAGACAGGCTCCACACGGATGTTCAAAGGCTCCGTCTTTCCAGGACTGTCTGACCAGGGCTCATCCTGACATCATTAGATGTTATTTGCTTGGCTGGTGAGGACTAACTGTGGCAGCTTTATCTGGGATACTTGGCAAACATGTTGTAAGCTAATTCCCTGCCAAGCTGCTCTTTCTCTGAGAATATTCAAGCCAAACTGGAGTACCTTGTATCCATTTAGTTTGCTCTGTCACACAGCTTGCTCAGCCAGTGGGGAGGAATAGCCTTTAAAACCCTGCACAAAATATTTTCAGGAGCATGGTTCCAAGAAACGGGTAGTCAAAAGTTTTGCATTGTTACAGCCGTGCTGCAGAATGGTACAATTCACATGTACATAGGCTCCTCCACTTCGTTTTCAATATGTCTCTGACTCTGACATTGTAAACATTGTAAGGTTAAGCAGTTTGTGGTTTAACACCTTTAATTTTATGCACTGTGAGTGAGCAGTGGGCTTACAGAACCACGTTAGGAAACTGTATCCCAGGCTGTGTAAGGCCACCCTTCCCTAGTGTGGATCTGGAGCAGGGCTGTGGTTGTGATGTGCAGTATGGCATCCCTGTGCTGCAAGTCAAGAAGGCATGTTAGGGCACAGCTGTGCCAGGTAAATGTCCTGATGGGGTGAGACACCCAATGTAGACTGCACCTTATTCAATATCATCAGTAAAGTGTTTCATTTGGACTGGCTGTTCTAAATGTGTTTTAAAAGCTGATAAGAAGTACTTTGGATCATCAATGTAGTGCATGAGGCATCTACAGTAAGTCATCGAATTTGTTGGCTGTGCCTCTTACACTTACCCCAATCTGTCGTTGCTCACTAGAAGATGTCTCAAAACAAACTATTTCTTTTGGACATTGCAAACCTCAAAAAAAAAAGGTAAAAAAGCCCCTTCAATCAAAGCCAAAGCCAGTTCCCCTTTCAGTTGCACCAACGCCCATCAGTGGTAGCTTCCCCACTGGCGTAACGGTGACTTGATCTGAGCGTCCTGCAGAGGGTAGAAGTTTACTTTGTGTTACCATGGAAGTGGTGTCCTGGTGTCCACCTTACCTGGCCACCAGACCTGCAGTGTGAGGAGTCCAGAAGCACCAGCTTTGATTCTCCGCATTCCTCCTGCCCACACCGCAGCAGCTCCTGCCGCCCCACTCCTGGCCCAGAGCAGCTGCGGGTGCAGCCGGGTGGGTGCCGAGCTCAAGTGAGCACTCGACCTGCATTTCTCAAGTGTTTGCTGGTCTCAGTAAGCACATCTGGAGGAGCAGAAAAAGTGAGGGTGAGCATCGAGGTTTCAATAAAACAGTAGTAGTAGGAGAAATGGTTGCCTGTTTTAACCTACATCAATGTTGCACACTGGAACAGTTGCCCTCATCATGCAGTTCTGTTGACATCACTTAAATTCACAGCAAGATCATCCTGGTTGCATCTCCATATGTTTTAAATATGCTCGTCAGTCCCTGCATGGTTTGTTCTCAATTACAGCAATGGTTTGGGAATGCAGGGCATTTGTCTTCATTTCCTACTGCTATGTACTAAGGTCTACGTGTCTGAGGTTGTTGAGATAGATAACAATTCCAGATAAAATAATTGTTGAACCCGCTTTCCACTTGGGAGAAAACTAAATAGTTTGCATGAGTGAGCTTCTGCAGACTTAGAGGGAAGGTAGTACCTGGGGATATTTTCGTTAAATAAAGAAATTTCCATGTGTATTTGCTACATTGTTATTAAAGGATGATTCTCATAAAACTCCAAACCAAGATGCTGTGAGTATAAGATTTATGCACTTAAGGTGCAGGTTTTTAAGGGATGCAGTCTAGGTTTATTAGTCAGGAACACAACCTGACATATCTGTTCTTTTCATGCTCACTTTGCAAGGCGCTGTACCACATAAATATTTATATGCATTTGTCAGAGCTAAGGACTGCTTTTCTTTGGAAATATGGATGACTGTAGACAGCTCAGAGTGCAGGAAACATCTTTTGCGTTACAAATCAGTGCCCGGCCACAGGAGGAGAGAATTATTTTGGTTTGTTTCCAAGGAAATTTTTGGTTTCATTTTCAAACTTCTGTTTGTTTTTGCTTTTAGTGGAGCAGCTCTCGAAAGTTAAGATGAAAGGTGCATTGGTCATGAGTTTTCAGTGTTAAGAAGGAATATGTCTCATTTGCTTGAAAGTACCGAACATCCACCTTTCTCAAAAGGCAGATGTTTTATGGCAGAGGTTAGTGAAATCAGAACTGGCCCCATTCTGGATATTTTTTTAATCCCCCTTTTTGTCTTCATGAATAGTTCAGTGGGATTGTGGTCACTTTCCACACTGACATGTGGCAAAATTTCCCTGTCTTGGTTCAAACTGATGGGAACGCCAAGCTCTCCCAGGTATCATTTGCTTCAGAGACAGTGTGGGCCTATCTAAGATCTTTCCCTGATAAGCGATGGATGCCATTTATTTAATAATACCTTCTGGATAAGCTAATAACCTGCCTTTCCCAGTACGCCGGAATAACAGTAGACGACAATCCTCTCCCTACATACATCTTGGAAATGGGTAATTCAGTGCTTTTTCCGAAGAGTGGGAGCTCTGGACTTCACTCAGCTCCTGGTACTGTTACATGTAAAGGCTTTTCTTCCTTCTCAGTCATTCGATCGCTAATATTAGTCCCTACCTATTTTTTTTTTTTTCAAAAAAAATCTCAAGATTTTCTTTACTATTTGATTATAAAAGTCATGCTTTGGAAGGGGTGGCATTTTTCAGCTTTAGCAGGCCATTGCGGTATGAACAAAAGTTTTAGAAATGGAGTTGGTTTTCCAGTCTTTTGGGAAACGTAAAACTGAGGCTGAGGGCAAAGGCAAGTCATAAATTGGATGATTTTGTTTGACTAGAAGTATGTAAACTAAAACAGTCAAATGCAGTGCAAGCATGCATTGCTCACTGCTGTTTACACCCACGTGTTTCAAGGTGCTCCAGTGCTATGACAGGGGGCAATGTCCACAGCTGTAGTGTAACAGGGAAAAGGTACAAAGTCTGGGTTTTATGGAAGCAAGTATTTGTAATAAAGGCATCAGATAGAGCCTGTGATCTTTGCAATATATTGTAAATATTACTGTACAGAAATCTCTAAATATGAAATACGTTCTATAATACATATATTACTTTTCTAAGGTATATAAGCCCTCCTGGTTTGTGAAATTGGCCAAACATTACATCGATGGGGGTTAAGCAGAAACTTTCTCCTGGGAGCAGCTTGTCCTGTCATTGCCTCCTGTGAAGTTTCTTGCATCTGCTTTTGAATGTTTCGAAATGGAGTGCTGGTCAGATCTGTTACGGACGTTTCATGTTTTTATTCCTATGAAAGAACCTATGTGCTGTTGAATGCATACAAATAAAAATACCACTCTGAAATTAGTGTTTATTTTTAAAAAGTATACTTGTATTTTGCTGTCTCCATTAGGGTACTATTATTTTAAAGCTAGGATCCCATCAGGGAATTATTTTCTCTGAGTGAGGCTGATACTGGACTGTGAACATCTGAAAGCACAGTGCTTCCCTGGGCTATACCCAGACCTCCGGCTGAGAGCTTAGCCAGGGAATCTTGCAAAATGGCATGAGGAGTGTTTGAAGATTTGAAATATATGAGGCTAGGGCTGTTCCACAGTGTTCTAATATTTTTTCATTTCAGAATATGGCTGAAAAGTTAGACAGTTTATTTCTGAAAGGTAATATTTTTTCCCAGACTTCAGTATTATATTTGGTTTTACTCACTGTCAGAAGCTACAGTGTGCTGCAGTTGCAATACCACATTCATCACAGCCAGTGACCAAGGCAGCAGGGAGTTCGAAGTTCTACTTGGGAAAAAAAACATTATCTCCAGAATCTTACTAACAAGCTGCTGTTTGACTAGATTCCATAGGAAAAATTCAATATATGCTGCTCATTCCCTGTGCATGTGTTTTGTGAAGGAAGCAGCAGACATAATGTCTGCATACAGTGAGCTTTTACCAGAGACCAATGCACTCCAGTTGCATAATTATAATTTTGGTATCATCTGACCTGCTCAACACACGTTTCACCACTCAGCATCTGAACATAACTGGAGGTAGAGCTAACTGACACTCACCGTGCAGATTAGTCTTTGTCACAAAAACCCAAGAGCAACTTTATCATCACTGACACGTAGCCTTCCCCACACAAGCCCTGGTTGACCTGTGTCAGTCCAAGATACAAAGCAGGTCTGGAAAGGGGTGACAATTTGTGCATCCCCCTTTCTATGGAGGTTAATTTCCTGCAGCAAGCCTTTGCTAGTATTGCTGCCTTGGAGAGGAAGGAGCAATCATAGCCTGTGAATAACCTTGGGCTACAGCCCAGCTTAGCGTTTAAGAACATTGTTCTTAAGTCATTTTTCACATATCATCTTTGTCCCACATTTTACAAAATCTGGTGGATTTCTTCCAGAAACAAGGATTTGCAAGCTCCTGATCTTGGTCTGTCTAGTGCAATCAACCTCTCAAAGCCCACAGCTCACTTATTAACTGCTTCTCTTTTGATTCATCTCTGGGTAGTAAATAGGTGTTGGAAAGAAATTCCACAAAGATATAGTAACTGGAAAAAGGCATTTTCAGGTGTTTTTGTTGATGTTGGTGCATTCTGAACACAGAAATGCAAAAGTACTTAGTATTGCCAAGAGCTTTTGACAAAGAATGGTCTGTGTCAACAGCAGACAAATAAGGAAACAGAGGATTTAGCTTTACCCTGCTAAGAGATGCCACCAAATTTTGGAGAGGAGCATTTATTTATTTATTTGTCTATTTATACATTTATTTATTCTGGATTTATCCTGCAGGACTAAAGGGGACTATATCAATTTGCTTGAAGTGTAATCTTGCAGAGAGAGGTGGTAGATGCCCCATCCCTGCAAATAAAATGGGTTTAGAAAGGACTACTCAGCTCATTTGCAGGCAATGATGTAACATAGCTTAGTACAGCGAGGTCTCCATGACAAAAGGTGTTCAGAAACCTGAACTTTTACACTTCCTAATAAAACTGGTGATATATCAGAAAAACAAACAGTATCAGAGGAAAACAACCTCCAGGTCTAAGTCAGTTACTTATATCCATCTCCAGAAATCAGTCTAGCTCCTTAAATAACATAAAATCCTGTAAAATTAGTTTGCACATTTGTAGGGGAGTTGTGTTGCCTCAACAATATGATTAAAAAGATCTAAATGTTTGGATTGTTTGGGTTTCATAGTTCACCTCAATAATCAAGAGCCCCACAGGAGCACCAATTTTATGTCTTTTTTCATAGGCTGTAGCAAGAACCAGAGGGTAGCAATCATTGACAGTTACCTACAAAAACACGTGATTATTCATCAGGTGATGTTCAACATAAGACAGTGCTGAACCAACCAGAGCCAAGATCTAGACACACGCACAAAGGGGCAGGCACAGCTGAGCACGCTAAGGGGAATGCTGCTTTTCTTCCTTCCCGTCAACCCAACCTCTTCTTACCTTCTTACCTCACTGTTTTTTCATTGGTGAGTAGGAAGTCCTAACCACTTCCACGGTTATTCATCGGTTTGAATTGCTCATCTTACGCCCTCTCTGACATTCCCTTTCTGTGTTTACATTTCCAATGAACTCATTCATGTGCCAGTCATGTTACACAAAGCACTATTCTATCTGTCCTCATTCTTCTAGTCTTTTTCTTGTTGTGTAATGTTTCCAGTTATGTTTTACATCCTCCTGCTCAATGTTTATCTGTCCCTACCCCAAGGAAACTAAAAACTAAACATGCAAACAGTCAAGAAATGAATGAGTTGCATAGTTAAGCAGAGGCTTACTAGAGTAGAGACCAACTCTCTGATCCTTTTTCATGTACATAGCTCTTCTTGCATAACTTACCATGCCATTTTTCATTGTTTTCCTCTTTGATACCTGTTTGTAACATCATCCTTGGCTTGGTTTTAGATCTTTTACACAATGTTTCTCAGAGCTGTGGTGTGACACTTCATTTGCCTGCAATGAGCTCTGAGCACAGTTACTGCAAATTCAAATGCCAAATCACAGATCTCTTCATGGCGAAAAGTATAGTTTAAACCTTCTAGGAACCTCACTGCAGCCAAATAAGAAGAGCACTGGGCCAGTGAAAGCAAATTGGGCAACTTTGCAGCAACAGGACCGAAAAAAAGAAAGACACCTGAAGCAGATCTGTGTGGGGGACAGCACAGTGTGTGGTATCTCTTGAACTTGCTGGAAAGATGCAGCTCACCTGTCATTTCTTGAACACCATCCCTCACTCAACATTTATTTTCTGTAGAAAAGTAAATTTAAGAAGAAGTTTATCACACAGAAAGTCAACCAACACCAAACAGTGATGAACTGTTGGGTTCACCTGCAAACACAAGCCGAGGTGACTCCAGGCATCTACTGGGATTAAGAGCTCCCTGAGAGCTGCTTCCATCTGCTGTGGTGGCAGTAAGATGCCACCATTCTTTCTCTCTGTTACAGAAAAGGATTCAACTCCTTGATGTCAATTACCGTAAAGAGGCTGAAAATTGGGTAATTTCTGAGAACAGGCCTTCAACATAACCTTCCAAACAGTCTGGAGGCTCCAATTTTCTTGAATTTTCAGTTATTTAATTTATATAACTTTACTGCCCTACAGTTATTGGAAGAAGACTTCCATTCCTCCAGAGCATGAGAGATTCATAGATCATCTTACATCAGTCTAAAACTATTGTGGAAACAAATTGATGGGATGGTAAGAGGACTTCTCTGCCCACTGATACAAAGTCTCATCATGAACTACCCAACAGGATGATTTTCTTCCATGGCCATTTTGTCTAAAATCTCCATTTAGCCATGCCTGATCTCAAACTGTCACAAATAAATTCTCCTGATGTCCAAATATTTACAAAATATATCAGTGTTGTTTGTATTATGCCAGCATCTTGTCTTACCTGAGGACAGAGGCCAATGTTACAAACAGTCCTCATATGTAAAGCTTTTGTACAAATTCTGGAGTACATAAAAATCTAATTCTGTTGATTAATCCCCAGTACATCGGTTAATCCGGCAGGAAAAATTAATATGGTGCAATAAAAAATGGTGTGCTGCAAAATTCTAGGAAATGAGGAAAAATAATCTGGGGGAACCTGTAATTCCCAAAGCTAAATAATTTGATGTGTTTTCTGCCTTTCTTTCATCATGTGCATAACATGTAAATCCCACACTCTGAGTGCTTACCCATAGATTCAAGTAAACCAAACATGAAAAAGACCTTCCAAAGTTATGAGACCACTTTCTTTAGAGTATCCTTAGAAATGCATTTACAGCATACCTAATGGTTTAGCAGAGCTGGCAAGATCTGGGGAGATTGCAGTAAATTACAAAAGGGATGGTTCCTCACAGAATAAAACTCAGATACTGCCTGCAGTTGGGAGGCACAGGAAACTGTGTTGTTTTAATTCCAAGTATGGATTTAAATCTATTTATACTACCTGAATTGTAAAATAAAACTGATTTAAAAGCATTGCAAACCTCTGTGTGCCCACTGTACTACAGCAATCCCCCCTGTTTAGTTCAAGTCAACTTGCCACAGGTGTCAGCTGAACAGAAATCCAACTGAAAAGATCTGAAACTGAAATGTTCATTTGGATGAGATTTGGCCATGGAATCAGATCCTGCTATCACATGGGACGGCCTTGCAGTGGAGCTAGTTACCATCCATCAGCTGCAGATCCAGGCTCTGAAGTGTGCAAAATAAAACACGCTGGCCACCTCCAGTCCTGCTTTTGTGATTTAGCACTTCCCTGGGCGTCTTGTCAGGTTATCATCCATGTGGCAGGAGGTGATGAAGGAGTGGGGATTGCTGTGAAAGGAGGCGTGCTAGGAAGACGGAGTGGTTGACCTGGACTCTGTAGAGCTCATCCTCTTACCAGGAGCTGTATCAACTTCAAGGCCCATGACTACTGCTTAAGTAGAGTAAATAACAGCAAGTTAAAGTAAGAGGACAGGGTTTCTTTTCAACTAAATGAATGCTCTGCTATTTCAAAAAATCCTATATTTTTCCCCCTAAATAAATTGCAAATATATTTTTCCTGTTTGTGTCCAGCTTAAAATGATTTAGCTCATTCCTAACTTAAAACAAACGCTGACCAAGGACCCCTGTACTTGGTTGCTATTGATTTTACTCAACATCCTTCCACATATGTAGCTTTTCAAGGTACATCTAGGTATATATCTTTCCTAAGAAAACCTTTCCATGGTTTTATAAACAAAGTTAGGACCCAGATCAAAAACACCCAAACATTTAGGACTGTTCGGTTATTGGATCTGGACAAGTAGCAGAAGGACACCAGTTTTCCACTTCACATTTTGTTTCAAGCCTGGTCTTCATCCAAGTTGGCAGTACAGTGAAGGAGACAGGAGTGCCATGAGGAACCTGGGCTATGTGGTGTGTCTGGGCACAGGTAAGTGTTGTGTTTTGTCGTAGGTGTATAGTATGTAGCATAAGTTCCTGGGCATGACTGCAAAACATAAACATTGCTGGGTACAAATATTCCCATTATTAAGAACCCTGTGATACCCATTTCCTGCAGCCCTCACAGCCTTCCCTAGCACTTCTGTTTGTTGTGACTAACCTCAAAAACATAGCTGGAGACAAACCGGTGGTGCCTGCACAGTCAGGATTACACCTTTGCCACCATGACCAAGGATGAAACATAAAGCAAAGACAACAAATTCCATCAGAGCAGGAAGTAAACATGGGTGCTTCTGAGTGAAATCGAATGGGATGGTGCAATGGAAACACAAAATATTCCATAGGGAGAAGTGTGCTGGATAGCAACAAATCCATCAGATGGAAGAGCAAAACCAGTGGAGCTGAATGAAGAGGTGAAAATGAAATCAGTTCAAGAAGGATTCTCAAAAAATTAAGAACGTGGAATGAGGTGAACTCCAAAGCTTCCAGACTGTGGAAAGAAGATGTAGCTGTGATGATGGGGTTTACAGTTGTGTGGAGGATAAAAGAAAAATTCATCAGGAATAAAGTGAAAGATCATGTGTACTATTTGGGTTCCTTATAAAGAGCTGGCATGGGTCTGCTATTCTGTGCAAGTCTGATCAACTTCTGTGGTAAAAGGAAGCTGAGGTGAGAATCATTTTAATGAAGTTGTAGGGACTAGATACTGACTTTATATGATGTTTTGCTTTTCAGGCTCAAAGATTCTCAGTGTTTAATGAAATAATTAATTAATTATTGGTAGTAATTGCAGCTAGAAAGGGACATGTGATATTTCAGTCAAGAATAAGGGGGGGTGGGGGTGGGGTGG
>NW_010247613.1:0-904 GCF_000690775.1 Eurypyga helias
ATGTCAGCCTGAACTTTGCCACCGATATCTCATCGGGGTGAGCGACATAAACAGAGAGTTGCACGCCAGGGTTTTGCTCTGGAACAAGCTCCTTCCACACGTTTCAGCAATATAAATCTTGCCCTTTTAGCGCAGAATGGCAGTAAGGGTGTACGAGTTCGGGTTGTTATTGTTGTTGGGTGGTTGTTTTCCCCCCCAACAGAGCCAGGGTAACCTGGCTGCCCCGCAACCTCTCGCCTGGCCGCTTTTCAGATCCCACCTCGAGTCAAGGCTCGGCTTTTGTTTTCTCCCCGGTCTACGACTCTGCCCCTCTTCCACAGCAAATACGCGACCTCTCCCCCCCGCCGCTGGTCGCTCAAGCATACGCTGCCCTTCTGCTTGGCCCTCGGCCGATACACACCCCACGGGGTGGTTCCGCTGGGGCTCGTAGGTGACCCACGCGGTCCCTGGGACTGTGTCCCAAGGCGTCCGCCCCGCGCTGTAGCAGGGACACATGGAAGGCAAGAGGCTGGAGAGGCGGTGAGCGGAGTTTCTCAGCCGTGCTTTGTCAGGGCAAGGAGAGGGAGTGCACTCCCCGTTTGTTTAATGTTTTCCTTATGTTTCTCACGGAGCGTTTATTTTTTGACATGCTTTCTCTGCCCACTGGTGCTAACGCTGCTCGAGCGAGCTGGCTGGCTCGCTGCAGGTTGGCTCACGTGCGTGTCCCGTCCTTTCTCCGCAGCCTTGTTTATTTATGCCACTCGCCTGGCTTGCTGAGAAATTTCCTCACACGCACTAGCACACGAGGAGTCTCCGTCTCCAACAAAACGAAACACCGAGGCGAACGCGCTTTCTTCGTGTCAGCGTCGACCCTCGGCTTGTCTGCCGAGTGACTTTTATTTTATGCCTCTCTGGCAATCCCACC
>NW_010247613.1:972-1392 GCF_000690775.1 Eurypyga helias
GTCTGCGGAGTGACTTTTATTTTATGCCGCTCTGGCAATCCCACCCCATCCGGCTCAAGTATCCTGGATTAGAAAGACTTTCCCCAGAGTCTTTTTCAAAGGGAGCCTCCCACAGACCTTTAAATCCCCCACATTTTATGGTACAGATATTTAACAGCTCCGAGAGGGGCGGGGGGGGAGAGGCCGAGGAAAACAGTGACAACTAAGAGTGGCTGCTCCTGACACCACGGAGGTTCCCGACGCGATCAGCGCCGCGTTATCCGGCTGTCTCTCTCATCCCAGCGAGAGCCGCTGAGATAAGAAGCGAAGCAAGAAAGGGTCGAGTGAAGTCGCCGGTTTTCCCTTGAATCAGCCTCACCTTCCCCTTTCTAGCCCTCCCCTTCCCCCAGAAGAGAAACCCTTGCCGGAGAAGGGAAACGC
>NW_010247614.1:0-3801 GCF_000690775.1 Eurypyga helias
AGTTCACATTTTCATGTAAATGCAGGTTATGGACAAAATGTCAGACAGCTGTCATTAGAACAACTGGACAGCTCAACAGGGGCGAAATCATTAAATTTATTACATTGGCTATACACTAATGTAGTAATAAATAACATAGTAATAATAATGTCATAAATTACAATATGTAACTTATGAACTCCAGTAAGCCTGTTTCAAGTAAATGGTCCTCCGAATGAAACTGGCTGTGCTGAAATGCAGCTTAACTTACTGCTGAACTGAACAGATAAACAGAAGGAATTAACAGATGCCCAATACACTGTACATCTACCAAAGTCTTAGTCAAACTGTAATCATTAATTGTAACTCCTAAAGCCACGGCCTTCTGTTCACTGAAAGGACTCAAGAGAAGATGACTGTGCCTCTCAAGAAGAAAGGTTTATCAGACAAGCACTTGTAAAAGCTGTAATCAGTATCATGTATTACGTAAACCAACCCAAGTTAAACTAAAAGCGTGAATTTTTAAAAGTTCCTCTGATTTAAAACTAATATTTAACTGCTTACCACTCAGTTCTAATGAAATGAGTATTTTAAAGCATTTGCCAAGAGAAAGCACAGTAACCAAAAGCATCCACAAAGTTTAATTAAGCAGAGATGCTCAAGCAATTAACCACAGGCTGTATTATTTTTCAGACCAATTCACAAATGCCCAAGGTTGTCTTTCCTTCGGACATTCTGGGAGCAGACTGCAAGTCAGATGAATCATTTCAGCAGCTAAGCTTCACGTTGCCCGTGTCACAGGCATTCCTCAAAACACGACAGGCAAAAAGCCAAAATGCTGTTAGGAGAAAACGTGGCACAGATCAGGTTCCTGTGCCTCTTCAGATTACATGAGATCCTCTTCCACCAACACTCCTGAGACCTAAGCAGGGAATAGTCTGAGAGCAGGAAAGAGGTGGGTATACTGTGCAGCAAATCAACCCTGGCCTACACTGCAAAAGGGCTCTGTGGCTTTCAAACAGGAGATCCTGGACAAAAAAAAAATAGTGTTTTGCTCTGGTGAGACTCAGAATCTTAAAACTTAAAAAAACCCAAAAAAACCCCAACAACCACACAAGCCAAAGAAACTCTATTCCCCATCTGTTGCCTTGATCAGATTCCACTACAGTGAACTGATGAGAAGGGACTCCTTTGAGTTACAATCACCTTTTTGCTCCCATAGAAGGTGAAGATCTATTTCACACTAAAGGTTATAATTAGACATTACAAATTTTTAAACACTCCCCCTAAGTTCTCACAGCTTTGACAACTTCCTCCCAAACCTTTATGGAAATCTTCCATAATTCCCACTAATAGTTCCAGAAAAACACAAATCTCTGCTTTATCCTTTAGTCCCTGTCAACATGCCAAAGGGAAAGATATTCCAAATCTCCAGCATAAATAAAATTAATGTTTACGAGCAAAGACTCACACAGTTAATACCAATTAAGTAAAAATACTGCCAATATCACATGGTCCAGTTTCCCTTCAGCCTCAGTGAGGTGACCTGTATTACACCATTAACCACCTTATTACAAAATGCTTCTGATGATTAACAAATCACATTGCAAAAAAGATTAGAGGATTCCTCTATGCCACTGCTAGTTACCAGGGTTTGAATGTATTTATCCGGACAGTAAAATCTTTAAGAAAAGCAGAAACAAAAGACTAAACCAAAGAAGTACAGCAGTTAAAATGTAAATTATTTTTAGCAAAAAGCAGTTTTGTAGCTTCTAACATTGCCTCTTTCACTATTTACAGTTTTAATTCTGAAAAATATTAATAAAAATTTGCACAAGTGTATTATTTCAAGGAATTAAGTCAGTGAAAGTATTTATAATACTGTTACTTTACACTGACCACGAACTGATGTGCCAGGTTTTATATACATATATACACTCAGAGAGTAAGAGTAGCCTCTTCCCAGGCAAAGAAAATAATGTAAGCAACAAGACAAAGAAACATATAAGAGACACATTTACATAGAAAGTTTATATTGTTTTGGACCATGGGGAACTGCAGAAATATTACCCGCTCTCCACATAATAGTACTGTGAAAATAATGACTGTTAGTGAAACATAGAGAATGTATGGAGTGTTCTTCATAAAAGTGTGTACTGGTTCTGGCTGGGATGGAGTCATCGTTCCTCACAGCAACCTCACAGGCACTGGGCTTCAGATTTGTGACTAAAACAGTACTGATGACACATCTGTGTTTTGCTATTGCTGAGCAGTACTTGCACTGGGCCTCCACCCCAGTGAGTAGGTTTGGGGTGGGTAAGAAACTTGAAGGGGTCAGAGCCAGTAGAGTGGACCTAAGCTGGCCAAGGGATGTTCCGTATTATAAAGGTCATGCCCAGCAATAAAAAACTAGGTGGCCCTGTCTCCCAAGACAGCCGTTACATCCACTGGACATCAGCCTGCTTGTGGGACGTGGCGAGTGGCTGCCTTTGCATCACTTGTTTCTCTTCCTCTTTCCTTCCCTGTTAAATTTTCTTTATCTCGACCCACGAGTTTTCTCACTTTTGCTCTTCCTATTCCCTCCCCCATGCCAATGGGGAGCTGGACAACAGGAGTACCCTGCATGGGTGCTCAGCTGCTGGACAAGATCAGCCCACCAGAACACTGCACATCTACTAGACAGAAATCTCATCTTGAAGTTAGTCCGTAGGGTGGAGTTTTTTTGGTTGTTTGTTGGTTTTTTTTTTAATTAAGAATTTCACACGGGACTGTACAGAAACTTTCTAAAAAGTCAGCTACAGCATCTACTGCTACTGCCTTAGCAAACATCAAATTAACCTAGAAATCAGACTACCTCAACACAATTTATCGTCTCTTTACCACCTTATTCTCTTTTGATGCTTATCTATGTATTATTTCATTATTAGCTTCATTGTTCTTTCAGCTACTTCAGTCAGCCTGACTTACTCTGATGTCCTTTTCTTCCTTCCTTTTTTTAAAATACAAGTAGCGTATTTTCCCACTTCCACAACCCCAGGGCAATCACCACTGGTTATTTCCATGAAGCCCATATGCAACACCTTCAGCTCTTAAGCAACAAGACCTAAAGCTCTTAACCCTAAGCAATGCCTGTAAGCTCTGCTACACCGGGCACTCCCGTCTGCAGAAGAAAGCGGTCAGCTACTCACAAAACACAGCACTACTCAACACTGACACCCACTAGGCCAAGAGGATCTAGACATATTTCAGCGTATCTAGTATTTGTATCAGGGACAAGGGGTTGTTGTTATTTCCTTTAAGTTTCGGGAAACAATATATTTTTTTCTGAAGATCAAAGCAAAGATTAATTCAGCAGTCTTTATCATTATGTACTTGCTAAAATATAGCATTTACTTGATTATTCTCCCCAATTACTATAAATTCTCACAGCATCTTTTTTCTGCCTTTCTATCCCCTGACTTTTCACCTTAGCTGTTATTTGTACTGCAGCCCTAGATATATGTCCTTACTTCCAGTTTCCTTATGATTCTTTTTCTAACGAACAGCATTTCTGAATGCCTAACACTGCTCTAGTGCTCCCATCTTCTGCCCTCACTCGAATTTCCTTCAGAAATTGACAGATCATCTTATATTCCTTATATCTTAGGAGAAGCCCTATCTACCTTATGCTACTCACTACCTGTCATTTCTTCCATTTCTGAGGGGAAGGAATGCTATAAATGCGTTATCATCTTCATCAAAATTGAATTAAACTCCAGATTTTCAAGCACCTCCTTATTAGTCCAAACCTTGTCTAGATCACAAAATCACTAAGGTTGGAAA
>NW_010247615.1:0-522 GCF_000690775.1 Eurypyga helias
ACCTTACGGCGTGGCACGTCTTGCCATGGCCTGGCACGTCCTGGCGTGGCGTGGCCTGGCATGTTATGGCACGGCACATGCTGGCACGGCACGGTGTGGTTTGGCGTGTCACCTTACGGTGTGGCACATCCCGGCGTGGCTCGTCATGAGGTGGCACATCATGTCCTGGCGTGGCACAGGGTGGCACATTGCGGCACGGCCTGGCACGGTGTGACACGGGGTGACATGGCACATCCGGGCACGGCACGGGCACATCCTGGCATGGCATGTTATAGCATGGCACAGCGTGACACAGGGTGTCATGGCACATCCCGGCTTGGCGTGGCACGGTGTGGCACGGCGTGGCATGGGGTGGCACATCCTGGCCCGGGGTGGCACGTTACGGCCCGGCCTGGCACAGCGTGACACAGGGTGACACGGCACATCCTGGCGTGGCACGGGGTGGCACATCCCGGCACGGCACAGCATGGCACGGCGTGGCACGGGGTGGTTTGGCGTGTCACCTTACGGCGTGGCACGTCT
>NW_010247616.1:0-244 GCF_000690775.1 Eurypyga helias
ACCACCCCCTCCCCGTGCCCACCAGGCCCTGCGTTGGCACGGCACGGCACCCCCCCCATCAATCCCACCGGCACCCCGAGGGTCCCTGCCTCCACCGCCCCGAGAGACAGCAACGCACACCGCCTGCGAGCGCAGAGATTTGAGAAACCGGCTGCCTTATAATAATGGTTATAATTATTTACAGATCAAACATCGGGAAAAACAGTGGAAATGAGGAAAAGAACAACAACATCTTCATCAATAC
>NW_010247616.1:326-588 GCF_000690775.1 Eurypyga helias
ACACACATGTAGCCCGAGGCTGCTCTGAGTGGGGGGTCGGGTTCGCCCCCCACATATCACCCGTATTCTCCCAAAATTCAGTATGAAAATGGGGACCACCAGGATACGGCCCCTACCCTGGGCAGCGTGGCCCCCCTCGGTGGAGGCTGGGGGGGGGCAGCTCCTTCCTTAGGGCTGTGTCCCTGCTCCGTGCAGGGGGGCACAAGCCCCTTACCCCCCACCCATGGGTGCTGGTGAGGAGCTGGGCAGGCAGGAGCTTCCG
>NW_010247617.1:0-16028 GCF_000690775.1 Eurypyga helias
CGCCCCTGGACACGTTTCGGTAGTCGAACGCCACGTCCCAGTGGAGCACGTCTGCAGAGAGGAGCGGGGGGCTCGGCATCAGGACTGGGGCGGGGACGTCCCTGGATGGGGCTGGGGGGCTGAGCTCCCTCTCCTCCTGGGGTGACAGTGGGGGTCTGAAGTCCAGGAGCCATTGGGGTGCCTCCGGAGGAGGAACTGGGGGGCAGAGCTCCCGAGGTCAGTGGGAGTCAGGAGGGGAAAGGAGGGGGCTCTCTAACAGCTTGTGGAGACGGGACAGCGAGGTGACACCCAGCACCCCGTGGGGCACCTCTGCGGGACCTGGGGGGTTGAGTCACCCGTTTGGGAGAGGGAAGGAGGACTTGGCTTCCAGTGTTGGGAAGAAGGCAGACAGGGAGCCGAACCCCCGCGGCTGGGGAGGGGGATTGATCCGGCGGTTCCCGTGGAGGGCTACGAGCGATGCGGGGCAGGCCTCGGGGAGCCGGTGGGACGCATCGTGGGGAGCAGGACAGGGAGTAACCTCCCGCCCTCGCCTGTTGCGGTCAGCCCCCAAGCAGCAGACGGAAGGAATGGGCAGAGGCCTGGAGTACTACTTCTCCCAGTTCCTTTGCCTCGCCAGCTTCGTCCTGCTGATGATTTTTCTGGGCATCCTCGTGGTGAAGATGATTGGGTCAGGCTGGCTTGACAAGAGAGAGGAGAACTGTACGTGCGCTGGTTTAATCCTGGTTTTAATCTTTATTCTGCACCTTTTCTGCTTTCCGTTGATCACTTCCATCGCATTTCTCATTGCTCTAACTTGGCGTCTCTGCTTCCGTCCCCATTTCCATCTCCCCTTGCCCGCGGGAAGCCTTGTTGGTCGTGGAGAGTTAAGTCAAGCGCGCGCTTTGTTTTTTTTCAAAGGAGTTTGGCCTTCGGTTCTTCACAACCGCGGGGTTGGTGGAGAGTGGCGTTCCTCCGAGGCCGGGGGTGGATGTTGTGATTGTCCGTTGTGTGACGCGGTGCCTGCGTAGCTGCCTGTTGTGTGTTTTTAGCGTTGGCCGCTGCAGCGCGCAGCCCTTCGGGGCCTTCACCCTGGCCGCGTGAGGAGTACGGCGGTCGCACCTGTACCCCAGCGCTTTGCCTGCGCCAGGGCTTCGATCAGAAACGCAAAGGGCCTTGTCCATTGCCCGTTTGTTAAAGCAGAGTTCCCCCAGCTAGTGTGGGTGGAAATACTGCCATTTCATAGAATCATAGAATCATAGCATGGTTTGGGTTGGAAGGGACCTTAAAGATCATCTAGTTCCAACCCCCCTGCCATGGGCAGGGACACCTTCCCCTAGACCAGGTTGCTCCAAGCCTCATCCAGCCTGGCCTTGGACACTCCCAGGGAGGGGGCATCCACAGCTTCTCTGGGCAACCTGTCCCAGTGCCTCCCCACCCTCTGCGGGAAGAATTCCTTCCTGATATCTAATCTAAACCTCCCTGATTTCAATTTATACCCATTACCCCTTGTCCTATCACTACAGACCCTTGTAAAAAGTCCTCTCCCAGCACCCTTGTAGGCCCCCTTCAGATACTGGAAAGCTGCAATGAGGTCTCCTCCATTTCATGGCTTTGAACTGCAAGAAAAGGGTTGGGGGGGATTTGTTTCGGGTGGGAGTCCCAAAACTCGGCACGCTGTGCCTGTAGGTGTTGGTGCGCTTCGCATGGGCTAGGAAAGCCGCTTCCTGCTTTCTCCAAGCATACAGCTGCCCAATGGCATGGAATTTCTGACGCAGCCTTTAAAACTGTGTAGATATTTCAAAACCAGTGGTCTTTTGAAGCAAGGAATCCTGCAGCAAAGCTGCAAATACTTTATGTTCTCGGGTAGTTACGCAGCACTCCCTCGCCACCTTGGTATAGCCAGTTGTCGGGGCGGGAGGGAGCTCTTAAAGCAGAGGCTGTAATCCGCAGAGTGAACAGCTCCAGCTAAAATAAATCTGCTTCAGCCTTGAGGAGGCTTGATTTAAATCCGCTCTCCCCGCCGTATTCCGGGTGACGGCAGCGTGCAGCGAATGGCGTTACTAGATCGTAAAAGACGAAGCGGTGGGCCGTAGAGGAAGGCAGAACACCTACTCCAGAGGAGTTAGTGAAACATTCAGACCCCCGGTTTTACTTTTCAGCTGTACGGGGTTCATTGTTTATACCCATTTTTACTTGTTTTGCTTTCAGTGCTGCCCACCCGAGTGTATCCAGGTGACATCGGGAGTGAGGTTAAGGAGAATCGGGCTTTAAGGCAGAGCCTTCTCTTTAAAAGATAATTACTTTCTTGATCAAAGCTCTTGTTTTGCAGCCAGCTAACTCGCCTTCCCCTTCTCTCTTGCAGTTAATCTCTTGCCTGTGGATTGTGACAGAAGAACGGATGATGTAAGCACGTATTTCTTTATCTCCACGTGTTGTGGCTTGGGTTAATTATTCGAGGGAGTAATTATTCGAGGTGGCTTCCAGCACCAGTGTCACTGTGAAGTTTAGTTGTGCTGTTTTACAGGAAAATTGTGACTTGATGAGTTGGAATTAACGGGCCAGATTAAATTAGGACTGGTGTATGAGACGCCGAAAGATAAACATTTAAAATCCCAATTCTGTGAATCAATTTCTTTAACAGTTGTAACCGAAGGGATATTGGTTGGCAATAAAGCAGTGTTCAGCTTTAACGGATTTAATCCAGCTAATTCCCTCAACCCCATCAGGAATTGTACGGCCCCATTTCTTGTATCATCATGGATTATTAGGAGAGAGCAAATTTCCTGTTGGATTCAGAGTGATGGATAGTCTCCTGGGGTGAAGGAACCCCTCAGCGGTCAGGGGGGTCGGCTGGTGCTGCGGTCTGGGCTGGGGACACTTCCAGAGGATGCGCTGGCTCCCTTTGAGTCAGAAATAGTAGATTTTTGCTGGGTTGGAGCCGAACTAGTGGTGTGTGACTGAGCCAAACCCCACTGCTGGCGTTTTGGGTTGGTATTTTTAGCTGGTGTGACCACTGTCCTGTGGCTGCTGGCCTGTTCACCTTGGTTGCCTGTTCCTGCCTTTCAGTTCTGCCAGGGGAAACAGAAGGATGCGATAATGAATGTGCTGCACGAGTTGTATAACTACTTGTCCGTACAAGCCGGTGAGTTCCAGTTGTCATTATAAACCACTTCTGAGCATTCAGCAAACTGCTCTCCCAGCTGTCTGGACATTTTTAACCTCAGTTTGAAGAGAGGGGTTTATGGAACAGTCAGTTCCACTTGAAGAGCTCTGAGAAAGTCAGGTAATAGAAAACCGGTAATAAGATGTGTTTATTTTTATTCTGAATAATGCTTAGCTAATATCACTGTGCTCTGGTGGAGTGGTCCTTATTTGCACTTGATATAGTGGGAATTCGAGGTAGAAATAGTCAGCTTTATGGTTCTTTTCTACCAGCATCTTGAAATTGTCTTCAAGACACTCCGAGCCAGTAAGTGTGTTCTTACAAGTAAAGTTAAAGCGACTTCAGAAATTGCCAGCTCTCCGCTGAAATGTGGCAGCTGATGATGTTGAGTGCCTCTCTTTTTCCCAGCACAGAGTGAGACAGGCTCTCTCAGCTAACCAAGCACAGTAGTTCTCTACTCTGTGCCAGCAAATCTGCTCCATAACTAGGATTTTGTGATGGAGAAAGGCTGCTAGAATACAGTGAACGAGCAAAAACTTGTTAAGCAGGATGTGTAATAATCGATAAAAGCACTTAAGTTCCATTTTCTGCATTTCAGACCTCAATAAGGATGAATCCTTTAGTTTACCTTCAAGGAATTTCTAAATCTTTTCAACTCAGACTTCAGCTCCTGTGCAACTTCCACCAGTTTTACGTAGTCTCTGGTTCAGCCAGCTTTGTGAAGCTAGCTTGAGAAGGTTCAGTCCCTCGCCAGCATTTCCCTGCCTGGGTAGGAGGTAGAGCTGTGGTTTAGGCTCCTCAGAAGCATTTTCAGTGCTGATCGTTCACTCCAACACCTCGGTCTTTGATACCTGATGGAAGGTGCCCCTCTGCGGGGCGTTAGGTCAGAGAGGTGGTTATGTGCAATGCAGGGGGGCGAAACGGTGTTTCCCCCTTTGTTCTCTGTTGAGTAGCTCGCCACTGAAGGAGGTGTGATTGCCCTCACCCAACCTCTGTGCAGTGGCTGAGCATCTTATTAACAGTCAGTCTTCTCTGCCTACAGTATAAATCTTTCCCTGTAATCATTTTGCCCAGAGCTGTAGGTGATTTTAAAGGATGGCATTTCTAGAGAGCTCACTGTGTCTCTGAACCGTTTGAGGGCTGCTTTTTATTTATTTCTTTCCCCCCCCAAACGTTACTTCTGTTTGACTTGTTTTACCAGGTAATTTTGAATGCGGAAACCCTGAGAATCTAAAAAGCAAATGCGTTTGGGTTAGTGAAGCGAAGGATCACGTGGTGGTGAGTAGGCTGTGAACAGCTATTGTTGTAACGTAGTGCTTAGTCTCTTACAAGGCAATAAATAATAGATACTAAAGCAATTCACCATCTGTTTTACTTCCTCATCCTGTTTTGATTCTTTCCCATATCTCTAGCTTCCCTGTTGGCCAGTCCTGTTCTCAGCAGTTCTTTTGAAAATCATCTTCTCCTACATCTCTGATTCAGCCCCTGTAAATCTTAACTTAATGGTTTGTTGTTTCACCGTAGTCATCAGTCTTCTGAAACCAGAAATTTCCCTGGATTGAGGGCTGGGCAGAAGAAGGATTTTTCTATACCCCAAAGTGTCAGAAGACAGACTGCTTTGATCTAGCATTCCATTTCTTTCATGGTAAACTGTCAGTAAGATGATGTTGTATTTAGTGGTTAGTCTTAACAGTCTGGGATAGTGTTATTTTACAGAGTGCTTCATGCATCATCTGCCACAGTCAGAAGACTTTAGTCCAGACAGACCTTCAGATTTAGTTCTCCTTCCTCCAGTTGGCAGAATTATGATTAGAATTAACCTGGGGACAGACCGTGTAGAATGAATCCTCCCTCTGCTGTAACGAAATAATGTCATTCGGTGTTTTAAATGAACGGAGAACTAATCTTACGGATTTTCTTCTGAACAGAATATAACTGGTAGTTCCCCCCAGAAGTTCGAAGCTGCCCTGCACTGGATACTAAACAGTAACAAGGATTTAGGAATATGGTAAGTGGACACCCGCTGTGTTCAGGTTTCTTGGCGTTGGCTGATAACGTAAGTTGACATCCTCCGTGGTGTGCCCTAAAAGCTCCCGTACCTCGTTAGATTTCAGAAGATAATCTGGAATTGGCTTTGGCAGTGCTTGCTGGGCAAACTTCCAAATGAAAAGTACAGCCCTGCAGCAAAAATTGGCAACTGAGCTCATTCCTTGGGAGTCTGTTTCCCAGCCCTTGCGCTGGGGGACACTGCGTTCACGAACATGCTGTCTTGCAGACGAGGTGTGAAGCTGAGGTCAGGGCTGCTTATGGCTGTGTTGTGTTTCCTACGAGGTTTATGAGTGGTGGGCCTGGTGTCCTGCTCGCAGTCCTGTGACCACGGCACGCTGCTTGCACTTGCCCATAAAGCTACTTTTCCCAAAATAACTTGGTACTGCTGCTGTAGACAGAGCTTCGGTACTGCGTGGAACTGCATCCTCTGGACAAAGGGCTTGTGGGGCACCAAAGCACTCCGTTTGGTAGGTAACACCCATGCTTTGGGATCCTTTGGAGCAAGTCCCGATGAGGAGGAGAGTGGATTGTGCAGTGGTATCTTCAGTGTCAGTTGTCTTCCTGGCAGAACACACCGTACGCGTTACGGTCTGACTGACTGCTGTTGGTCAGTCATTGGTGGGTCTCTTTTTCTCTTGGGTTTCTTGACTAGCAGTCTCTTCAGTACATAAGAAATAGCATAAGAAATATTTTTTTCAGGTAAAAACAACACTCGGGCCATAACCTAATGAAAGACTCTTACCCAGAGTCCACAGACATCATTATCTTCCTCTGGGAAGTGTGGGCTGCCTCCAGTCTGTGCTAACTCAGAACTCCAACGTTCCAGCATCGCTAATTGTGTCTCTGATTGAACGGATTGTAGCAGCGGTGATGCCGGCCTCGGTGGGCACAGCTCATGCGAGCTCCCGCTGCTAGGTTTTTTTGGTTTTCTCGAAAAAATTTTGCTGCTGCTGTGATGGAAGGATCAGACAGTGTTTACTGCTTTGATTATCGGTGCGCGGCAAATTCCCAGGACGGGACGTAGCTTCCTGGGTGGCAGTTTTGGATTTGTAGCTGAGATCCATTCAAATTTGTATTTTTATGCAGGCACGCTGCTCCTGTCGGGAGCCCTGTGATCCAATATACTCCCCATTTCTTTTATTTTCACAATTAGCAACTCTGCCGGCTGTTTGCCGAATGGATCCACTTTCACCAAGCCTGCGGAGCGCGCAGGAGGGGCGTTCAGCACGCTTCCAAACCGGCGGGGGGCATTTCTTTTTAGCCAACACTACATGAGATCATTTTTTTTCTAGGTGCTAGTCTGGGAGGCAGAATTGAAAACAAGCCCTGCGCTGGGTGATTCTGCTGCATATTTTAAAACATTGTCATGGCATTTGGGTTGTAAATAAGACAAGAGGGTGGGAAACAACTGTGTGTCTCCAGCTACTGCGGGATCCAGTAACCAAATACAAGCTGTCAACAGTTTGTGAGCTGCGCAGTGGTGAATTGGGAAGATGTCTTTGTCTGGTAGGTTATTTGTTGCTAACCTAGAATGAATTAGTAGCTTAAAAAATAAATAAAATCCCCTTTAGGCCAATTCCTCTGAATCTCAGGGCTTTCACTTGGATTGCATGATGCCTGTTGGCTGATGGTGGCTAACAAGGAGGCCACATCGGTGTAGGTCATAGAATCACAGACTGGTTTGGGTTGGAAGGGACCTTAAAGATCATCTAGTTCCAACCCCCCTGCCATGGGCAGGGACACCTTCCACTAGACCAGGTTGCTCCAAGCCTCATCCAGCCTGGCCTTGGACACTTCCAGGGATGGGGCATCCACAGCTTCTCTGGGCAACCTGTTCCAGTGCCTCACCACCCTCTGCGGGAAGAATTCCTTCCTGATATCTAATCTAAACTTCCCCACTTTCAATTTAAACCCGTTACCCCTTGTCCTGTCACTACAGGCCCTTGGAAAAAGCCCCCTCCCAGATCTCGTAAAGCGAGTGTCTGGGATGGCTCGGCAGGTGTGCAGGAGGGATTTGCAGGAGCACGCGTGATGGATTTTGCCGTGATCGGCGAGGGTGTGTCCGTCTCGCGCTGCAGAGGCCGCTGATGCACTGTCACTTTTCTACCTCAACTGTTTGTGCTCGTCTGCACCGAGGAGGACAGCGCAACCTCCACGGACATTCGCTGTCTCCCTCGACGGCTCTCTCTGCAATTGCTGATGAGTGACTCAGTAAACATTTCCATTTCTCTGTGCTGGGAGGTGGGAATCCAATTTAAAGTTTAATCTTCTGCACGCTGAGAGGTGCTGTCAAAGAGTCTGCAGAGGGAGACTTCAGTTTACCAGCGGGAGTTCCAGCCCTGCTGCCTTTTCTAAAGCTGTATCCATTCCTTGCCAAGCAGCCAGTCCCAAAATGTTCTGGAAAGAGGAGCTGCAAGGATGTTGGTGTATTTTCTATGTGGTGTGCAGGGCGACTTACTGCGTCTGCAGTCTGTTCTCCCTGTCTTGATTAAAGACTGCAGTTGGAGTGTCTGCTCTCTTCAGTGAAGATTCTCTGCCTCTTCCCCTCAGGTTGAAAGGCAGAGACCTTTCGGAACCGGTTACCAAAGTGGAGGAAGTGTTCTGTCTCGAATCGGCCCATCCTCAGTCGGGCAGTGGTCACTGCCGTCGTGAACCTTTTCCTCTTCTTCTGGAGTAAGTCGTCGGTGTTAGTAATCAGCTCCCCCCCTTGCTAGCCCCAGAGCTGAACCCATGCGCACACATCCGTTCTCCCAGCTATATGAAACTACTGACGGAGGTGAAATAAGTCTGCGGATGAGTTAATTTCTAATTAACACTTGTTCTGGCAGCCGAGGGAGACCTGTAGACCTGCTCTTGTGCTGTGAGTGCTTAACACTTTAAATCAGCCAGCTGATTAGCTCTCTGGGTATTCCTCAAGTACCCATTACTATGGTCTGCAAAATAAGTCTGTTAACCTCCCTAAAAGATTCGGTTTTTCTTTCTTTTCTTGCACTAAGCTGCAGAGTTTTCTAGCCTGTTTAATAATGACTTGTAGCATTTCAGTGTTAGAGGTTTTATTGGAGTAGTCTGTCATGCCCCAGCTGAGACAGAGGTCTTACTGAGCGAGGTGATAACGAGAGATGAGTGTTGACTAGAAGAGTTTATAATCGAGTCAGACAAGGTGGGGGGTGAAAGGGGATAGTTATGTTTATCATAGAGATTGAGATACTAAAGTTAGCTCATGTTGTAACAGGGGCATTTGTCAGTGCTAAATCTTCAGTGTAGATCTCCTGATTTTTGGGCTGGTGCTGGAGCCCCAGGCTGTATTTCCTTATCAAGCAGCTATCTTTGGAGCAGTGAAGCTTGACAGTCTTCCTAAGTGATTATTGTGGGGGAGGCCTCTAGCAAAGAGGTAGCTCTGAGACTTAGAGAATTGAAGCCCTGTGGTTGTGCTGAGGTTTGAGGGGGGGACACGCCTCTGTAATGAGGCTTTCCGACCACCTCTTCCCACATCCACATGTGCTTTTCTGCTGCAGGTGCTGTCAGTACCAAGGTTTTTGCAGGGCACAGCAAAACAATGTGCTTGGATTTGGTTCCAAGCAGGCCTGGGTAGCAGGGAGTGAAAGCTGCTCCTGGGGAGAGGCAGCGTCAGAAATAAAACTGCTAGCATCCAGCAGTACATGTGTGTCAGATATTGAATTCCATTTGCTTTTATTCTTCTAGGTCTGGTAACTCTCTGGGGGATCCTGATCTTCCTTAGGTATCGCTGGCGGAAGATGGAGGAGGAGGAGCAAGCCATGTACGAAATGGTGAAGAAGATCATAGGTAGGATACAGTAGCTCTGTAAATCGAGTAGCCCTGTTCCCCTTGTGATGATGAGGTCTCTCACTAGTTTGTCCTCCTCCCCTCCAGCTGTTGTCCAAGACCACTATAAGGAATGGGAACGGAATTTGGAGCGTTACCCCTACGTTGGCATTTTCCACGTCCGGGACAGCCTCATCCCTCCTCAGAGCAGGTGAGCTGAATGCTGTGCGTTCAGGAGGGCTGTCAGCCCGACGTGATTCAGCTCGGCTGTGCCGTTACCGGGCAGCGGACTGTGAGCAGGGGAGCTGGGCTGCCAGGAGAGTCTGTCCGGCCTTTCATTCATGAAGGATTTTGACATCACTCCGGCTGTGTCTTAACCTGCTGCAGATTAATGTGACTGTGCAGTCACACGGGTGCACTGTCACTGTTCTATCAGACAGTGATTGGATTTTGTTTTGCTGGAGCATCTGATTTTCTCTCCATGTAATGTGCGTAGGATGCTTTTCAGGTACCCTCAGACAGGGTATCGGGAGGCTCTTCGGAAGTGGTTGTGTATGTTGCTGCCTGGAAAACTACCAGTTTGAGCTGGGAGGCTGGAAAGGGAGATACAGTGAGGGTTTGGTGTTTTTTTTCAAAAGTGGTTGAGAGAGTTGGTCCCTGGGTGGTGGGGCCAGAGGGCTGCTGCAGCCTGCTTCTCTGTGGTTTACGTGCCTCTTGCTCCATCTCGGCAGGGATGTTTCCTCTGTTTTGGTTAAATGGAGCTGCTTTTCGTCCCCCTGAGGGCACAGAGTGCTGCGTGTGCTGCAAAGCCTCCAACATCCTCGCTGTCAGTCACAAACCTCCTTTTCCTGCTAGTGGGGATTTCAGCTGGTTTGAACCCATTTCTCTGTGTGGGGTGCCCGGAATTACCAGACACTGATTCAGAACTGGAGGGGAACTTCAGTTTGTCCTCCCTGGTCTGAGATCTCTGCGTGCGGGAAGGGTGAGGGCATTTGCTAATCGAATACGAATTGAACTGGAAATTCAGGGCCGTCGTCAATTACTGGTGCTGACAGAGGGTCTTGTTCCCCTGTCCCCCCAGGCAGGGCCTGTGTTTTCATCTCTTGGCCTGAAATGGCTTTTAAACCAAAATTCTGGTTTAATTTCCTTTACTGTCTGCGCAGGGAACAGGAGGCAGCTCGTGGTAGCTGGATCAGCAGCTACAATTGCTGTAAGCAGGAAAACACAGCGAGGATATGATTCTCATTTATTTTCCTGTTGTTGCTGTTTCTTGCAGGAAAAAAATGAAGCGGGTGTGGGAGAGAGCCGTGGACTTTCTGGCCTCGAACGAGTCGCGGATTCAGACCGAGTCGCACAGAGTCGCAGGAGAAGATATGCTCGTGTGGAGATGGACTCAGCCTTCTTACGTCTCGGATTCAGAGCACTGAAGAGGAGCAGAAGTCGTGCAACTGCTGGACCTCTGCAAGGAGATGGTCCCTTCTCTGGTGATGGGAAAGAGCAGGTCACGGTCCTAATCTCCCAGGGTTGGGGATTGCACCCATCTGTTGGCTCTTCTTTCTGAAAATCTTCACACACCAAAATTCAGGGCAATAATGTTGGCTTGGAAAGAAGACGGGCTTGAGCTGGTGGGAAGCTAGAACTGCACCAAAGTTAGCCTTCCAGCGGATATCTGGCTTCTGTAGGCACGCAAACCTAGAACAGTGTTTTAAAAAGGGAAAAAAAAAACAAGCGTACCTAATGTTGAGGGATTTAGGATCTCTCTGACAAAGCTTAGGAGCTTAAAATTTGACCTCAAGCCTGCAAAGGCCAACTGGTGGCATCGTCCATCAGGGAATGTGTTTCAAGAAGAGTAACCTTTCCCATGGAAACGTTAGGGTGGCAGTTGAGATGTGTTTTGTTAGAATTTGGTTTTGTCCGTACAAAAGCCGCGGTGGAAAGCGCTTGTTGCTTCCAAGTGAGGAAAATGCTTGTGTCGGCTTCACCCTTTAAAAATGGGGGAGTGGGGGGAAAATTTGGGTGAAGGTAGTCCTAGGGGGAGGGGCAGTCTGACGTGCCTTGGTGGTTGGGGCTGGGTTGGGTGGGAGGGAGGAGTGGTCGGGACCCTGTTACACCTTTTAAGTCTGCAGTCTGTGTGCTTTATGATTTCGGGGCGGGGACGGGGGGGAATTTGGGTGGAAAATAAAGGATATAGGATGCTTCAGAAAGCGCTTTGTCATGGCTGCAGCCAAAGTGACTGGTGGGCTGTTGGAGAGCAGCCTCGGAAAGGCTCTTGAGGCTGAATGTACGTGTTTATCCTGGGCAGCTGCAATGTGTGTGCCGTGTGTCGGAGCAGAGGCGTGCCGTGCGTGGAGCGCCGGCGCAGGGATTGCCGCCTCAGCCTTCCTGCAGCCTCGTGGGGGGCACCAGGAGCAGCGATCAATCCTCTGTTCATGCTGCAGGCATCGTATTTTGGATCTATCATCATTTGGTTACTTCGTATTGTTTTTTTTACATCCAGCAAAGCAGTGTTTTGTTTCAAAGAAAATAGCAGCAGTGTGTGGCAGTTTAGGCTAGGCAGGGATACTGCGGATCGGCTCTTCCCAGCGGGGTAAACCAGCTGACCGGCTCGCCACCAGTAAGGGTCTCACCAGCCAGCAGGGGCCAAATTAATTTCTGGTGTAGGCTGGTAAGGCCGGCGGAGAGAAGCCAGCGTTGATTGGAACCCCTGTAGCCAGAGGACGTTGTTCTCCTTGGCGTCACGGGTACAGCGTGAATGCGCGCGTTCGTCTCCGATGCCAGATGCATGGAGAGCTTCCTCTCCAGGCTCCGGGTTTGCTGCCCAAGCCCTGCCCCATGCTTTGCAGGCTGGTGATGCTGCGTGCCCCCCGCTAGCCAGACCCAGCAGAGAGAGCGGATTTCTCCAGGAGCAAAACGCGGGGAGCTTTCCCATTAAATGGGAAATGCCCCGTCTGGAGTTGACTCTTACCCCATGTTTTATTTTGGGTGCAAAGGCAGGGTGTTTGAACGGCAGAGGAGACTCAACAGCCACCTTCAGCTTCTTCCCCTGTTAATAAAACAGGGGTTAGGTGAAGGCAGCCTTGGTTCTCCTCAGATGTTGCAACAAGATCATCGCTGCCGCCGTAGACATTCTGCAAGCCCCGGTGCCTACGTTCTTAAGCCTTTTTAAAACACCTGTGGGGTTTGGGTTAGCTTTTTTTTAAAACCATCCAAATCCAGAAGTGAAGAGTCAGGCATTGCAGTCACCTTTTTGTAATAAACTTGGTTTTGTAGACTGAATTTCACTGGCTTGGTGCTGTTTATTATATGTTCAATTTAGCTCTGTAAGTCAATATATCAAATAAATTTATTACAAATAACTTATTCTCTTTATTTTTATTGAAGAGTCACAGGTGGTTCCAAGTGCTTTCGCTCCTGCAGATGATCCTGCTCCGGGGAGCTCATGGTTTCTAGGAATTAAGACTGGAGGTGGCGTGGGGATGCCGACGAGACCGCGTGGATCCTCGGGATGCTGGGTGATCTCGGCGCAGCAGCCAGCGGCCTCGGGGGCTTCGTTGCGGATGAGATCTGTGTGTTGGGAGTAGTTGGCATTAGGCAGAGGCGTGTGTGAGACGCAGTGAGGGTGTTCAGCCGCGTGGTGTGGAGGGTGACAGCTTGGAAGGACGTGAAACTGTAAATGTTAGTTTAGCAGGTTGATCGTATCCCTGCGGCCCATAATAAAGTGGATGTTTCAAGCGGGGAGTGGATGGTGCAGTGAAGTCTCTGAGTGAGCGTGCCTCAAGCTTCACGTGTTTTCCACTTGCTCTCGGAAAGGCGGATCCCTCGCACGTCGGGTGTCCGAGGTCAGCAGCTGCTGCAGAAAACCTTTACCCTGGTCCAAGCTCCTGATCCTGCGTGTTGTGGCACCCCCAGGCTGTGGTTAGCTCACCTGCTTTCTGGGACGTGAGACGCAGTGTCGGGATGATACAGGCAGGCTGGGCAGCAGTGAGAGGAGTGTTGGAGTGGGATGGATGTCCCTTCCTGCCCTTGCAGGCTGTTGTTTGTCACTGGACACGTCGCTTCCCTCCTTGTGTTAACGTGCTTCAAGCAAGGCTGTTGCACATCCCTCTGCAAGGGGACACGTGTATGTGGAGGATAAAGGCAAAAAGTCAAGTGTTAAACCATCTACACCCAAGTTTTCCAGGTGTCCAGGTGAGTAGAAGACACACATCCTGCTGGCAAGTCCAGAGTTGTCTTTAGGGTCCATTTCTCCGAGTGTTTTCCATCCTCCTCTCACCTGTCAGTGACTCAGCACACGTGCTACCACAGGTTTCCGCTGAAACGGCGCGAGTAGTCCGTGAACCAGCGTCGTTTAGCCTCTGCGGCCACGGTTGGCTCGTGTTTGGGCAGAGAAATGCCTCGTGAATCTCGTAATGTAGGTCTGGGTGGCGAAGGAGATTCCCGCTGACACGGGAGGAGGTTGGCTCCGTGGCTGCCCTGGAAGTCGGTGGGAGCTGGCCGTCTCCTCTCCGGCGCGGAGTTGTTGCTAAGGTATGGGAACAAAAGAGAGTGCAAGGCTAAATCTCTCCTCTGAACCTGCCTTCCTGTTCAGATGCTTTTACCCCATCCAGGTTGCTAAGTTACAGCTGAAATATATTCAAGGTTAGGAAATAATCTTCAGTTGGGTGTAATTACATGTGCTGGAGGATGTTTGCTTTGAACCTCGTTCTCCGCGCTCGTCTTCCCCCCCGTCTCCCTCCTTTCCCTGCTATCTGGAGAGCAGGCTGGTTTCGTGCCCCGCTCAGGGCCGAGCTCCTGCTTGCTCCCTACAAGCTGTCCTGACAATTCCTGCGGGACCAGCAGTTTTCCCTCAACCATTCAGAGAAGAGGGAATAGCTGGGTTCTTCATCTCCTCACACCGTGCGTTCACTCACCCAGAGTTGCCAACATCCCCCCTCCCACTTTCCTGCAAAAAGTATTACATTTCCATAAATGAATCCTCCAGCGGTGGGCTGACAGAGCCATCGCATCCCCTTACTGTCAGGAAGGAAAATATGTACCAACAAGGAATCTAAAATAAAATTTGCCCTTTATCTTTTCATTTCCTGCTTCCATTTCAAGCCTCTCGCATTAAATGTTTTGTCTCCTGCTGACATGACAGCTGATGCTGTGCCTTATTTATGGGACGCGGAGTCAGGGCGCTGTGCCAGTCCTCCTGGAAAGATCAGTGGGAACCGGAGAAGGAGAAGCACAGCCAACGAGTCCTGCCCGGAGGCGTCTCCTTCCAGCACGGCCCCTGTCCCGAGCAATCGCTCCCTGGGATTTCCACCGTGACTTCATTCAACCTTTCAAGAGCAGCCTCCAGGTAGGTGCTGCGAAAGGGTTTTGTACGCGCTACTGAACGGGCTCTGGCTCAGCAGAGCGAGGCGTGAGGCCCATCCCCAGCCCCACGGGGGGCTGCCAGCAGCAGCAGAGCAGACTCCAGCGTGGGAACTGGTGTTTGCTAACAAGCAGCAAAGTGTCTGTACCGCTGTTTGTAGACACTTCTGTGAGGCTGGTGGGGTCTGATGTGAAGCCCGCGGGTGTCCAAATTGGCTCTCCAAGATGAGACTCTCAGTAGTTGTGGAAACCTTGTTTGGCTTCCAGCTCGTCTCACCCAGGGACAGAGCATGGGCTTTGCACCCCAGAACCCCCCCCATGGTCCCCCTTCCCCTGGCAGAGCAGTGTCTCCCCGAGGACGTGCTGTCGGGTGGCAGGAGGACAGCGGAGCCTCTGCTGATGTCCCCTCTGATGGAGAAGAGCACCTGCCCTGTGTCCCTCTGCAGCCACCTGCTAGGGCTGGGTTCAGTGTTTACGTCCCTGCTCCAAAACAGCTCCCGGCATCCAAACAGCAAAGGAAATCACCCCAGGGTGGTGAGGAGCTGTGGGCTGGGCTGGGCTTGGCTTGCAGGGTGCAACTGAGCTGCTTCCATGTGAAACAGCTCAGAAATGGGTCCGGGGGGGTTCCCATACTCCCTCTGGGAGAGCAGCTCCTGCTTTGCTCCCAGCCAGGGTCCCAAAGGTGCCACCAGCAGCAAGGACACCTCGACAAGGGGTTGCGTGTGTTTGGCTCCGGCACCCACCAGCAGCACAAAGGGCATTTCCAGCCCAAGGGCTGGCTCGGAGCGAGGGAGTGAGCCAGCCCGGCGGCTTGGCCTGGGGGACTGTCCTGGCATCACCGTGCCATGGCTGCAGCTCTGGGAGGGAACGTAGAGAATAAAAAAAATAGGAAATACATGAGGATGATCCAAAGTCTTCTGAGATACGAAAGGGAAAATTCTGCACTGTTGGTGCCTGCGCAGGGGGAAAGGACAGGAGCAGCACAACATCAGTGTCGGTTCCCTGCGTGGCCTTGGTGGTTTTGGTTGATCTTCAGTTGCTTTTTCCTTCTTCCCTTAGATTAGATATGAGGAAGGAATTTTTCCCACAGAGGGTGGGGAGGCACTGGGACAGGTTGCCCAGAGAAGCTGTGGATGCCCCATCCCTGGAAGTGTCCAAGGCCAGGCTGGATGAGGCTTGGAGCAACCTGGTCTAGTGGAAGGTGTCCCTGCCCATGGCAGGGGGTGGGACGGGGTGGGCTTTAAGGTCCCTTCCCACCCAAAACATTCCGTGATTCTGATTCGTGTCCAAGGCAAGCCTTTGCCACCCAGCTTTTTTTCCAGCACTCCCGCAGATATAAATTTAGTCCTTTAATATGAGACGGGCCCTGCACAGGTCATGTCGGGATGAGGCTCAGTCGGGATGAGGTTACCCAGGAACTGAGGACCGGGCAGCTCTGGCTCACTCCAGCCTTGGCTTCCACTTTTTTTGGCCCACCCTGCCCCGAGTCCATGGTGGGCTAGAAAAGGTTTGGAGTTGGGACGGAGGCTGCAGGCTAGCCAAGGGTAATAACGTCTTTGTGCCAGTGATTAGTTCCTAATTAGCATAGTTTTAATATGAGGCAGAGTTGCTCTCCCCTTAGAGCACTCTGCTTTTTACAAGAGGCTGAGTAATTGCCTCTGCGGCTCTGCGGCCGTTCGGCAGCGGCAATCCGCCCGGC
>NW_010247618.1:0-2988 GCF_000690775.1 Eurypyga helias
GAGTGTGCGGGTGTGGTGCGGGGGTGCTACGTCAGAGAGAAAAGGGGGGGCACAATCGTGTGTGGCTGCGACTGCGTGGCGTGACTGTGTGGGCCGTTGCGCGGGTGTGACGGTGTGCCAGCGAGACAGCGAGCGTGCCTTGACGCGACTGTGCGACTGCGTGTGCCGGGGAGCGGGCACCAGCCGGGTCCCCTCCATGAGACGCGCAACACGGTTTCCATTTTGTCTTTCTAGGGGATGTTTGTTCTGGGCCTGCCCTATGCCATCCTTCATGGTGGATACCTAGGACTCTTTTTAATTATTTTCGCTGCGGTGGTTTGCTGCTACACTGGGAAAATCCTTATTGCCTGTCTTTATGAAGAGAATGAGGATGGGGAGATAGTCAGGGTGAGAGACTCCTACGTGGACATAGCGAACGCGTGCTGCGCGCCCCGCTTCCCCACCCTCGGAGGCAGAATTGTCAACGTGGCTCAGATCATTGAACTGGTCATGACCTGCATTCTCTATGTGGTGGTCAGTGGGAACCTGATGTACAACAGCTTCCCCAACCTGCCCGTCTCCCAGAAGTCGTGGTCCATCATTGCCACGGCAGTGCTCCTGCCTTGCGCGTTCTTGAAGAACCTCAAGGCAGTCTCCAAGTTCAGCCTGCTCTGCACGTTAGCCCACTTTGTCATCAACATCTTGGTCATCGCCTACTGCCTCTCCAGGGCACGTGACTGGGCCTGGGACAAAGTCAAGTTTTACATTGATGTGAAGAAGTTTCCCATCTCCATTGGCATCATTGTCTTCAGCTACACCTCTCAGATCTTTCTGCCTTCCCTGGAGGGGAACATGCAGAACCCCAAGGAGTTTCACTGCATGATGAACTGGACTCACATAGCAGCTTGCATCCTTAAGGGACTCTTTGCCCTGGTCGCCTATCTGACCTGGGCTGATGAGACCAAGGAAGTCATTACAGACAACTTGCCATCCACCATTAGGGCAGTAGTCAACATTTTCTTGGTGGCCAAAGCCTTGCTCTCGTACCCCTTGCCGTTCTTTGCAGCTGTGGAAGTCCTGGAACGGTCCCTTTTCCAAGACGGAAACAGGGCGTTCTTCCCCAACTGCTATGGGGGTGACGGGCGGCTCAAGTCCTGGGGACTCACCCTTAGATGTGCCCTGGTAGTTTTCACCCTGCTCATGGCTATCTATGTCCCACATTTTGCCCTCCTGATGGGTCTTACTGGGAGCCTCACAGGCGCAGGGCTCTGTTTCCTGCTCCCCAGTCTTTTCCACCTCAAACTCTTGTGGAGGAAGCTCCTGTGGCACCATGTCTTCTTTGATGTTGCCATTTTCGTTATAGGTGGTATCTGCAGCGTCTCTGGGTTCATCCACTCTTTAGAAGGCCTCATAGAGGCCTTCAGAACCAACGCTGAAGACTAAGGAGAGTCCAGAGCCAGTTGCAATAAGAGAATCGCATCGAGCATCTGCATAGCCAAATAATTCTGCATCCCTTTAATGGAAAGAGTCATTATTTTCGTTACGTGCATCCAACAAATTCTATGTCATAGAATCTGCAAATTAAAGGAAATAAGAAGAGATGAAAGCATTCGCCCTGGCGTCTTTTTAAATAAGCTAAGAGTTAAATATATTTTTTGTTATTTAGAATTTTTGGAAAGAAATGATCCAGTGCCCCACCCTTATCTCCTCACCTGTTGCCTGAAGCTTGGCCCCCCGCGAATGACCTGTTGGGAAACAGTCGCAGTTTTCAATACTCCTTACAGATATGCAATTCAGTGTTTCAGGAGCTGAAACACAGGTGCCGATCCGATGGGATTGCTTGACTGCGCTCACAGACGGAAGCAAACCAGCCGTGGGTGCTGGGAGCAGGGACCTTTGTTTTACACTGTGTGAGATGGATGTAGATGAGACCCAGATTGTACGACCAGCCCAACAAGTCCAAGCAGTGGCTGATGACCAGCAATGCCAGTTACCTGCAATGTTTACACCATAGTCTCATAGATGTCAGGACTGCTTAATTCTTCCATCCGAATTCACACCGAGGAATGGCGCTTCCCGCTGATTACAATGTTTTGCCTCTGGTTGAAATTGCAGACCAGGAGTCCACTTCTCGGTGACTTTCATTTTAACAATTGTTATTTCTAAATTATGAAAAGTTAAAAAAAAATATTGTTGGATTCAACGTCGTTCAGGATACAGGAACAAAACTACGACACAATTCATTCTGTGCAATCTACCAGATCCGTGGAGCTGTTTCCGATGTACGTGTGGTGTTATTGTGGTAAATAAGATGAAAAATGTATATCAGAAAAAAAAAATCTATCTTTAACATATAATGTGGTACATAAATATATCGAACAATAAAGATAAAACATAGCTGATGAGGCTGACCTGGTTTGTGGGGGGGGTTGGAGGAGCTGGGCAGGGGCCAAGGGGGGTTCAGCCTCTCTTGCATTGGAGGGTATGGCACATCCTCAGTAATAACATTGGGTTGTCACCAGTGGCAAGATTAAGCTGTTTGCAAGACGTAGGACATTTATATTTTGGGAAGTGGTCCTCCTACAGTTGGGAGGGGGGCTGCTTTCCCCCCATCTCCCAGATTTGCTTTACCCTGCAGTGCTCAAATGGATGGAGGTTGCAGATGGACCCTGAGACTCTTGTTCTTGTGAAGGAGGGAAAATAACCCCTCACGAACAAATAAATGCAGTGTGTGGGAAGGAATAAACGAAAGAATGGGCTGGAGGTAACCTTGGCTTCAACTCACCCTGCCCACGGGTGCGGAATGTGGCTGAAAACACCTCGATTTACACAGATTTAAAAACCTGTGGGGCTCCTTTTATTGCCCTCAAATCGTGTCGAGCCTCCCCAATCCCTCCCCACCCGGTCCAAGCTGACAGAGCTGCTCCCCGACGGCAGCGAGCAGCTCTGCAATGCGGTACCGGGGTGGGAGGGGGGGTTAGCACAAGCCGAGGAAAGGGGCTGCTGGGA
>NW_010247619.1:0-508 GCF_000690775.1 Eurypyga helias
GACTGGTGTAGTGAGTGGATTACAATATATCCTGGCTACAGAATTGCCAATGGCAAACATACATGAGACAGAATATCAGATTATGAATTTCCTGTAATACCAGGATTCTTTTAAAATTACCACTTTGTAGACATAATGATAGAGTAAATAAAAGGCCAGGCTTTTATCTAAATCAAAGTATAGGAATGGAAAAAAAATATTCAGCAGCTTGGTACATTGACAATATATTTATTTTTGGCTTAATTATAGAAGAATTTATTAACATTCAGTAAATATTAATCAATTATAATTCATTCTTTTTCCTGATATGTATGTTAATCTAAATGTTTTATTGTTTTTGTGTTGTTATTTAAGAAGCCCAAACATGTTTTTTCAAACTATGTTATTTGTATCTGAGACCCCACCTGGAATATTGCATCCAGCTGTGGAGTGGTCAGCATAAGAACGATATTGACTGGTTTGAGTGAGTCCAGATGAGGGCCTGGGAGATGCTCAGAGGGCTGGAGCA
>NW_010247620.1:0-259 GCF_000690775.1 Eurypyga helias
CTCTTGCCCGTGCCGCGCTCTTGCCTGCACTCTAGCTGCGCTCTTGCCCGTGCTACCTACCGCTCGCTCCGGCCTTGGCACGTGCTTGACCCTGACCCCGCTGCGCACTGGAGCACGTGCGGGTTATCCCGCTCTCCATAAAACTCACAAGGCATCCTCAGTGCGTGCGTGTATGTGTTCGCGCTGCCTTTTTCTTGTGCTCTGTCGAGGTCTGAGGCGCTTCCTTCCGCCAGCTTTTATCTGGTCGTGACTCCTGCAA
>NW_010247620.1:426-950 GCF_000690775.1 Eurypyga helias
TCGGAGGGCTGATGGCAGGAAGATAAACCTGGCAGAGAGCGAACGGTCGCATCAGAGGGACGTTGGAAATTTCCATCCCCGGCGTCTGGGGAGGACGGGAGGATTGCGGTCCGTGGCTGGGGCCAGGCTGGTGCGCTCCCCTCTTTGCACAACCCCCGTTCTCCCAAGGGGGGATTGGGGTGCGGCGGGAGCTTAGCGTCGCTCTTGATGCCGTCGCCCGAGGCCGGCATCGGGGTCCTGGAGACCGCGGGTGGTACGCGGGGAGCCTGCGCTTCCGAAAAACGCCAGGAGCCTCCCAAGTCCCTGATACCTGACTGAAAGGCAAAATACCCGCTGCTCTCCTCATCTTCTAGTACCTACAAAGTCTCTGCTCGGGGCGGAGATGAATAAAAGATGAGCGTTACGGGAGGGACGGCGCCCAAGGCGAGGTGACCCGCTGAATTGGCTGCGTGCGCTGCAGAGACGCAAACCGGGAGGGGATAAGCGCTACCCAGGCTTCCCAAGCCTGTGCCGAGGAGCCCCCG
>NW_010247620.1:1113-1440 GCF_000690775.1 Eurypyga helias
CCTGCAGGTTGCAAGGCAATGAATATTTCATGTCTAAAGCGCTATCTGAAGTGTGGGCAGGCAATGACTCTTTTTCTTGCCCCCCCCCTTGCCCCTTGCTCTGGTTTTTTCCCCCCAAAGTCAGGAAAATCCGCCGAAACGTTTATCAGCGATCCGTGTGAACCGGCTAAGCGCCGCAGAGCGCTGATCCGCGCAGCGCCAGGAGCGAGCAAAGTCACCGCAGGCTTGCCAGGGGCGCTCCGATAAGGATTTATCGCAGGGAATTCAGGTGAACCGTGAGCCGGCCCCCCCGGAAAGCGGGATGCAAATGCGCGGCTTTGGGGCGGG
>NW_010247620.1:1753-2112 GCF_000690775.1 Eurypyga helias
GCAGTGAAGGAAGCGTAAGCACCCAGAGGGGGTTGTGTGCGCTCCGGGTTGCGTCTTTGTGGTCAGGTTGACTGCAGACCTGGTGTGGCTTCGTGTCTCTTAAAAGCAGCTGCGTGACCTGGCTGAGGCACTTGCTCAGGAGGAGAAACATCTTGCTCCCCCATCTTGGCCTGCGGCAGGCTGGAGCTTGTGGATCAGTGGGAAAATTGGCGGCTTGGACAAGGGCAGGAAAGGAAAACAACTGAAGCGATCGGGTGGCAGCACCGCCGTGCCCTCCCCAGTCTTCCCACGGGGCCCCTCGCACCCGAGACAGAGCCCGGGGTAACGCCGTGCTGCAGCCTCCAGCCGCAGGGCCGTGG
>NW_010247621.1:0-4800 GCF_000690775.1 Eurypyga helias
CGCCGCCCTGGCAATCGCCCTCTCCTTCCCACAATAGGGCCACCAGATCTGCCATTCAAGGGCTCCAGCACCCTCCCAGGGAGGGGAGGGAGCTCTCGCCAGGAGTTTGGCTAAGGCTCTCTTTGAACAGACGCTCGGAGGTGCGGGATCTCCTCCGCGGAAACCTGCGGGATTTCCTCAGGGAGCAGGACGCGAAGGTAGGGCTCACGCTCCTTCCCCCGGCGGCGCAGGAAGATGTATTCGCGGCTCTTTCCAAAGATGTGTTGCGCTTCTCTTGACTTGGACGGTAGATCTGGCTGGAAACTTTTATAGGATTCCTGACCCGAGCTGTTTATAACACTCATGTGTCAAAGGACCGGGAGCCTCCCTCCCCCTGTATTCCTGCCGCTCCCTCCTTGCAGGAAGATTTCTTTTCGCACCAGGGCTGTTTATTTTCGACTTGCCCGCTGCTGATTGGGATTAACTCCGCTTTAGCCCTGCGCTTCTGCGGCGCACGCTTGTAACCCCGGCAGGACGTTACCCGTAACGAGAAGGGCGCAGAAAGAGAGAGGAAGAGCCCGAAAACTTTTACTAGTCTTAATTGTTTTGAAAGCAACACAGTGCGAAGCAGAGGAGAAAAATACTGATGGGGAGAGAGATTTGGAGATGCTTACTGAGTGCGTCTTTTCCTCAGGGTTTGGTGTAGGAGTCCTATTAACAATATATGCTGATGCCAGATAGCGCAAATGAGCTGTGTGTGTGTTATCTGGAGCTGCAGGCTGTTTATTTTGCGCTGCCTTTTGAGTGTACATTCAGTGTGGTTGCATGACTAACTGGCTGGAGTGATTCACTGGCTGCTTTATGGGTGACTGCTCAAAACAAGTTGTGAATCAAAAGAGATTTCTTTGGCTGTGGTTTCTAACCTCCCAAGTTAAATGCACTCAGGGTTTAAGGGGAGCTAATGTGCAGACTTCAATCCCTCAGATCTTGAAGATTTATTCCTTTTCCAAGCCCTGCCTTCAAAGCCATGATGCGTTTCCCTTGTAAGAGGGAGGTGGTGTCTTGGCGGCTCCGAACCAAGGTCTGCTGCCAAGGGACATCTCCAGCCATCCAGGACAATCTCTGCCCATTTGGTCACCCTAGTTCCTAGCTCTTCAGCCAGTTGTGCTCCTTGGACCCCTTAAGCTGCTTTATGGCCTTGTTGTGGGCATTTGGGTAGCTGTAGCAATCCTCAGGTAAAAAATGTGATGCATCCTGGGAGAGACTTTTCTTCCCATTTTGCAGTTGGAAAAACTGAGACTGAGAACCTGCGAGTGGCTTATGCAAGGTCAAGCTGCTGCCACTCAGTGGCATCAGTGGGACCTTCCCAGGGATGGGGCTCGGCAGATGGAGGCTCTCAGTGGCCTCAGGAAGGAGCCCACTGCTGGAGTTGGAAAACCTCACAGAGTAGAAGTCCTGTGTTTGATTTTGGAGGGGACTGAACTTAGGTTTCCTGATGGCCAGGTCCTTACTCGGCACCAAAAGCTGTAGCAACTGTCATGTTCTTGTACGCTCGGGTCTCTCAGTACATAAAATAGGCTCAACCTGTCAATCCACATGGATGGTCTCACCTTTAAAAAGCAACTCATCAGCGTGGGCAACTTATACTGGCCAAAAAAAGGTATTTTTTGCTTTTCAGAAAATACTGAGAAATCCCTGCCCCAAAAGTCATGTGGTTTTGAGGTATTACTCCTCCACATTTGGAAAAAAAATCCCATCTCAGTTGCTCATCAGCTTGAAACGCATACATCTAATATCTTCATTTAGATACATTTTAAAAAGGAAAAGAGGAATAGTTCTGGAATAGGAGAAGCCTAATGTAGGACCCCTGTGACGTGAGAATCATTTACTAAGGAATAGATGGGAACATTCCATATGAATAAAGCGTTAGAGTAATTTACCACAGTTACATGTCTCTCAGCTGCCTCAACTTGTAAATGAAAGTTCATAAGTAAAAGAGGAAAGCTGCTTACACATATTAAATAAATGACCTCCACTTTATTTTCTGTGTAAGTTCAGATGAATCAATGCTATTATACATACTGGTGATTCTGCTTGGTTGTGTTTTCATTCATACTTGCACATCATCTGCATGTTTTGACTGTCACGAAGTAGGCATGATGTGAAAGAGCGATTGTGAGGAATGCAGAACTTGTAGGGCCATTTCTTGATCAAAGAGATGAGGGTCGATGAGAAATAGGGGAGAGGGATGGAGAGAGGGAGAATGAATGAGAAGAGGCAGGGGAAGGAGATGAGAAGGTATCTTGGAGGGGTGATGAGCAGTAGCAAACTCGCCACTATTATGGAAGGTAGTATGCGACTGATTTTATGCACAATGTAAGTACAAATCCCCCAGCATCAAATTCTTTCTCTCTCTGTTGGGAGTAGCTGTGATTCAACATTTAGTAGCTGCTATCTTCAGGTGCCCGCAGGATTTAGCCATGACAAGCTGGTATGTCATGAGCTATGGTCTGTCCTTATCTGCACTCTCTGAAGACCATTGCAAGGTCTAACTCAGCAGTTCAATGCTAATTTAAATCTGATAATATTATTTTTTGGTGAAGATGTGGTTTAAGGATTTATCTGGAAACAGTTGAATCAGTATTATTTCTAAATACATTCTTTATTAGCAAGAACCACATTCATTAGCTGTCAGGGAAGCGGGTTTTTAGCCAGTGATGGATCCTGCAAGCTAAGCTAGTTTAGTCACTGGTAGACAGGCTGTATGCTGGGGCTGGGTGAAAACTCCGAAGGGCTTATGAAGGTATCAGCTGCCTTTATTGAGTAAAGGTCTGCAAACACGACGAAACCACAGAGGGGGAGTCATCAGCAAGTCAAGGCCCATTAGAGATCAATGGGAAATAAGAAAACTGAGGAAGAGACAGAACAAACATTTTGGGCAGGCTTCTGTTTGGGGGAAATAAAAGAAACTTGTAATTTCTCAAAATGACTCCAATCTGATTGCTACTGTGTTTAGGGAGATGGTGCTTTGTGTGCGGCATGAAACAAATAACTTGGGTCTCATCAGTTCCTCCCTGTAGTGGAAACTGCCTCCTCGGGACTTGGGATATTGGCTGACTGCTTCAGTCAGGTGTCCAGATAGGATGCAGTTTCCAAAGAGGGAAAAGGGGAACTGTATTAATTCTTTTGATGCAAGAGGGATCAGATAACAAAGGTGTTTGCAGACGTCTAACCTATTCAGGAGCAGTGAAAGTGAAAGGGATTCACACCAGAATCAAATCAAAGCAAAACAACGTTGTAAACGGTACACAGAAGGAGAGGGCAATATTGGGAATTTTCCCAGAAAGGGTCAAAAATAGTCAGAGAATGACTCTGTGCTGGGACAGTGCCCAGAGAGATCCAAAGGCCCAGCTGCAAGACCCCGACTGCGCGAGGTGCTGGGGAACGTGTGTGACACAGGCCCAAAGATGTTTCACAAAACAGGGGAAAAGGGAAAATGTTATTCAGCCTGAAAGTTAACAGGAGGCCTGAGCCACAGCAAGGTTTCTGAAAGAACAGAAAACCATCTCAAAAAGGAAACCAAAGGCTCACCAGGGTACCGGGCTGTGGGGTGTGGAGTTGATCTCAGGCTGTTTGGGCTGCCAGGTGGGCTGGGGTCACCCATGGGACCCTTTCCAGTGTGTGTGCTCTGTAACGCAAGCACATGGAGGCCCATGGCATCTGATTTTTCCAGCCCCAGTGATGCCACTCAAGAAAGGACCTCACGGGACGCTGAGGTGTGTCCATTTCCACCACATGGCTGGCTGGAAAGAGGAGCTGGAGGGAGCCTTGCTCTGCAGCACTTGCTCACAGAGAAGAGCCTGAGGTCACATGCTGGGGCAGGGGGATGCTCCGTGGTCTGGACTGCACTGCTGGTCTCTGGTCTGGGGGGCTGCGAGACCTTCTGGAGCAGTCTGTGGTTCTTTTCCAGCCTTTCCTGGGATGGTGCATGCCCAGACCTCATCCTGGAGCAGAGTCAGGAGCACAGCTGTGGCAAGGACCCATACCTGAGAGCTGAGAAGCACTTTGTTATAGACATAACCTGGCTTATCAAGATTTGGTCTGAACCTTCGTAATTAGATTGGAGCCAGATATCAGTCTGAGCTAGACAGGACATAGCCAAATGCTAGAAGGCAAGAGGAAGAAGAGACCCACCTACGTTGGCAGAGGACCTGCAGACATTTTGTGTTCCTCACATCTCCAGATGCCAGTGAGGACTTCCAAGATAAATAGCCGATGGACCAATTGCTAGACACTTAGGCAGATTGTGCAGGAGGCCAGAAACACTCCACGAAGCTGTGGGATTTATGGTGGAGATTAAATATTGCATTTCAGCCCTTGAACAGAAGTTGGAAAGCTGCTACTGGAAGAGAGCGAAGCTGGTGGCTTTATACAGGTATAAGGTCCTGTGCTAGGGAGAAAAGTATTTCCATCCAGTTCATACCACTGCAGGCTATTAGGAAAAGGGACATATGCAGGATAGAAAGCAATGAAGGATTGGCTATAGCATCAGCCATGAGTGCAGTGGCTTGGTTAAGTGCAGCTCTGATGGGGAGGTGAAATATCCACGGACGGTTGTTATAAATATATATGGTTAGTCAGGACAGAGCCTCATAAAAATCTACTGAAAGACCCAAACTCAACTCAGGAAATGGAAGGACCTGAAGCTGCATGTGTAAAGCTGGGTGACAACGGTTTTAAGTTAGAGTTGAGGCTGTAGCAAGGCTTTGTGGTGCCCAGGGCTGGATATTAAGTTGGTGTTCAGAGAACTCCGCTCTTCCC
>NW_010247621.1:4831-8970 GCF_000690775.1 Eurypyga helias
TAGTTTGCTTTTGGGAAGGGTCCTTTTGTGGCTGGCTGTACTGGAAAATCCCCCTTTCCTTGGCCTTGGTGGCAAAAATGGAGTTCCTGGTTGAACAACCTATTTGCTTCCATTTGGTCACGATCCGTTTCAGAGGGAGGGCTACGGGGGAAGCCAAGCCGGAAGAGAGGGGTTACTGCATGTGTAATTTATGGGCCTCAGGGATGCTAGGAAACTAGACTGAGAGGGAGATGATGGGACAGTCCAAAATGGAGCCACCCCATGGGTACGAGGGAAGGCAGGGACTGGGGAAAGTGTCCTTGCTGGGGAGAAGTGCCTGTGGGAGACTGGACTGCCGCGATGTAGGAAAATGCTCAGTATAGCTAATGTGGGCGATGAACTAACAATGTGTGTACATCACTGTGGTTGGTACTTGGTCGGTGAGCACCAGGGCTTTCAACCTGCGGTGTTTTCCTTTAAAGACGTGGCTCATGTGAAAGAAAGAGGTTTGGGCAATCTGCTTGCGGTGCCTGCCTCCCCGGGCAGGGCCCTGAGCTGTGTCTTTGAGCTTGTAGCCAGCTCCTGGACCTCATCTGTTGTCCTGGTTGGAAAAAAATGCCAGCAAGAGCTTTGCTGTATAATGTGTTAATCAAAGGGTGTTTGGGCCTTACCATTAATAGATAATATCTGGGATGTGCCTTACTAGGTTCATTTTAGTTTTCATTGTGGGTATCTGCGGGTGAAAATGGCCTTCTTGTTAGGACAAGTCTACAGCAGACTGTAGCGCCCGTCTCCCACCAGCCCTTACTCCAGAGACCAACTGGATTGTATGGCCAGCTATCCAACCCCTCCGCCTTAGCTGAGGATATCCTGGCATATGGTAAACCCCTTAGAAGGAGCCGACCATGTTCTGTAAGCAGACTGCCATGAGCTCAAGGCCATTGGTCTGTAGCTGTAGGCGGAGGGAGGTGACCTGTCAAAAAGAGGTGTAACACTCACCCTGGGCAAGTGCTCAGCCAGGGGCAATGGGACAGGGGAGGGAGCAGGGCACTGTCAGCCATCCAGCCTTCCGGCGTGGCGATCCTGCTGCTGAAAGCTCTGCTGTGGGCTTGCCAGGATTACAAAAGCTCCCCGTGCTCCTGGTGAGGAGGGAAAGCCACCTTGGTAGCCAGAGGAGAGCAGCTGGGCATTTTCAGAGCTGAAGTGGTTTCTGCTGAACACAGCCTGTGGAGTGGGGAGAGCACTGACAAGAGGCCAAAGTCACCAAAGGCTAATTCTTACAACACCTTGTTCAAATGTCTTTTTTGAGACAGACACCTCCTAAAAAAAAACTGCTTAATTTTTTTCCTCCTTTCACAGTCTGCAGGAATGAAAATGTTCCTGCTTCATCATCCAGTAGATGTAGGTTTGCAAGAGCAGAGTTCAAGGAGCTAAAAGTGTCCCCAAAAGGGCTCCGGGCTTCAGAGTAGCAGGGCAAAAGCTCTCTGGTCATAGCGAGAAAGCTTGGAATTTAAAGATGAAATGTTGTACAGGAGATGGAGAAAATAAACAATTGGTGATGAGTATTTATGAGAGCTCATTATACCCGAAACACTCAAAAAGGAGGTTCTGAGGTTTCATTATGATGTCAAAACCATTGGACATGTTGAGATTGCAAAATCCTTAGTCAAGAAAAGAGAGAATTGGTTTTGAGGAAAATGCAGAGGGACGATGGAAAATTTCTACAGGAAATGTGATGCATTTCTTGCATGAGTTGTATTTCCAAAGTGGGTCCCCAAAGATGGGGAGAAACCCTACTGAGCAGCGTTTCCTGCGCACCTTACTGTGATTCGTTGATGTTGATGCTGTTGGGCCTTTGCCTGAGATGGAATCTGCCAGACAATATTTGCTATGGTAACTATGGATTTCTTTAGAAAATGACCTGAAGCTTACCCAAAAAGGAACCAAGAGGCTGTGATTGCAACCAAGCTTCTAAGGGATGATTTTTTCACCATATTTGGGGACACAAAGAGCATGCACCCAGAGGCTCTGAGGCCAGTGTATTTCGGCAGGTTTGTCAGATGCTAGTACATGCATAGGAGGTACCCAGCATCCTATGGGTGGTGGAGAGAGGAAGCTTGGCTGGTTCTGGGAGGAGGCCTTGAGCCAAATGCATGATGCTTGGCCTAGATGCCCCCATTTTACTCTACCTGGTTTCCCAGTGCTGCTTATCAAGGCTTTGGTGTCTGCCTGCCCCATGTTGACATCTGAGAGGCCTTAGTGTGTCTTGCACGGCACCAGAAACCTAGGAGTGGGCAACTGAATCACCCCTCCAGATACTTTACAAAAGAATAACAAAAGGACCAGGACTTATCCAGCCTTTTGTCTCTTCTGTTGATTTTAATGACTTTCAGAGAAGTGCTATGACCACAGTTCTCCTTTTCAGGCATGAGCCAGGAAACATAGCTCACTCCTCACAAGGAGTTTGTAAATGTAGACCATTTGGTATGCTCTGGTCTGGCCTATCTGGACTCTGCAAAAATCAAGTGGAACATCTTGGGTTTTTCTAGAGAAAAACAAACGCAAGTATTGCCTCAGGCAACAGGCTTGTTCTCTGATGTGTAGAAACCTGTCTGATGCCATATTCCATGAATATGGAAAGATCAGGAGCCCAAAGCAGATAAACAGTGGTGTGTAGCAGTGACCACATATGTGCATTACCACGTAAGAGGCCAGTGGGTCCTGGTCCAGGAGGAGTTATGGGGGAAACTGAGTGGGTCCTGAAAGCCAGGAACACAGCTGTGGGTGTTGAGTCTGACAGAAATGAGTTCCCTACTAGGGAAAAATAGGGAATGGCCTGGTTCAGACCACACATATCATTAAAACCAAAAACGTGCTGCGAACTCTGTCTTGAAGAGTCAAAAGGAAGGGGAACAGCAGCTGGAAGCTTGCAGTGGCATCCCAGTGGGAGCAGAGTCAGCCCAAGCTAGCTCTGCGAAAATGGCCGGATGGCAAAATGCAGTAGGGGTTTGTTGGTTACTCTTCCTCCCCATATTTCTGAGATTAAGCAGGTCCAGGGGTCTGGGTTCTGCTGGTTGGAGGCTGAGCAGGGGGTAGTTTTGCAGGGTTGCCTGGCAGTTTTGAGCAAAGCATTTCCCTTTGGCTCAGCCCTGTGCCGGAAGCCCTGACACAGCGTGTGAGCATGGGCAACCTGATGAAACCAGGAGATGGAGGCACTGAAGATTGCTTCCATCACAGCCCGGAGCAGGCTGGGTACACCCGCAGCAGGGGTAAGCAGGGGACCCAGCAGTGTGGCCATGATAGCAGCACATCACCATGACTGAGCCCAGCAAGGCTGTCCCTGCCCGTTCCTCGCCCTGTCGTGTCCTGCACAAAGGAGTGTTGCACCAGCCAACCCCTTCCCTGCATGGGCAGCTCTGCTCCACAGCCCCCAGCTCTCCTGGCAGAGCTTTCTTCTGGGGGCAGGACCCATTAAATTAAGAGATGACACACGCTGTCTTCTAGACTGTCACTGGCTGGTAATAATCTATAGAGCTTCTTACTGTAGCATCTGAACATCACAGTCCATCCACTGACAGGAGATGAAGCACCAGAGTTTTCTTTTCTGTTTATGCCGTGTCATGTTCTTGACAAAAAGTTACACACACATACACACACATCCCTCATCCCTCTCAGCTGGGACTTACTTTACAAAGGAGTTACTTACAGGGGAAGGTTATTTAGCCTGGCATGTACTACAGTTTGAAGTAAATAAGACTGTATAGCAGTCATGCTATCCCTGTTTCTAAGCCTTATTTTCATCAGCTGTAGGAGGTGTCAACGTGGAAGAACAGTGTGATTTAAGCCGATTTGGGAAACTGCATCTTTGCTTTGGAAAACAGAGGATGCGAACTGCAAATACTCAGAGTCCCTAATTCCAGGCAAGCCTCCTGGTACTGGCAGGCGCAGCAGAGGGACTCTCTGACCCCTTCTTTGGGACAGACAGTTTCCTCAGTTTTCTCAAGCACTATACCCTTGGCTCTGAAACCCTGACTTGTTGGAAGCTACGGCCTCGTAACGGTGTTCACTGAAGGCGTTTTGTAGTTTGGAGCCTCGTTATTTATGTCTGACTGTGTATCTTCTCCTAAGAGCCTTATGAACAAAATGAATTGCAGCAGGAA